>NC_091140.1:44125238-44425238 GCF_041381155.1 Argopecten irradians | reverse complement strand
GTAAATAAATATGGCCAATCTCATCGTCAAAAGTTCTATAATATTGAATACGTCTAGCAGGTCCATTTCTATCGGAAAATTAAATCCACAGAAGAGATTTAAATCAGCAACTGTGAAAATAGTTTGTTTTCATGAAACAAAAAAGATTTATAAATATAATTGATACAATATATGTTACTTGTATACTAAACAATATTCAAATGTACATACATCTCTGATTGCCGAACCTGCTTGTTTTTGATTATACGTTTGAATTGAATGAAATGCAAATTAAGTCATGCGGTTTATATGATACAAGATATAATTCAACATTTTTCTCTCAAAATCTTTCTTCTCCTTCTTCAGCATCAATATTTTCTCTTCCTGTTTGTTGCTGTAAGTATGAAGTATGATTATAACATTATAATAAAATCTCAATTACGGAGGAAAATAAATTAATCACCGATATATTTAAACTTAATTAAAAGCAGTTAGTGTTCATTTCACAGCCAATATAAACACAATGCGATTGAATTCGTCCTAGGTTATGCTATGATATTCGTTACATATCCCGAGATATTACATGCGCTAGAATTATCCTGCAACTTTCCCACATACTGACTGATAACTACTATCCGTCAATACGAAATGCTTTATCCGTCAATACGATCACGTGAATTGTTCAACATGATACGAAACTTTTTCAACTTGAGCTAAAACATTAGCCTTCCGATAAATGAAACGTCATTCAGTCCCGCTAAAGCGTGACGTTACATTCACCGGAATGACGTCTTTTTTACGATAACGAGATTCTTGTATGGCGACGGTGTCCTTTTCTTGTTATGTATTCTAAGGTAATTCTTTGATGGGTAAGTATTGTTTGTTGAGTATTTTCATATTTGTTCAGTGATATTCCACACAGAATAGAAATAATGGTACTGTTTGCGATTGCGCTTATATATTTCCCATGGAAGTAAAAATGAGTACACTCTCATTCGGTTCAGTGAATGAATCTTTTTCTCCGCTTCAAAAAAGCGATACCAAGTAAATAACTGGTAATTTGCTTTCGTTGTGAATGTCATACTGGTTGCAGGATAAACAGAGTACACGGCTAGTATCTTACAATACAAGTTTTATTTTGGTGCGAGACTTAAGAAAGCCGCGATGACGAGGCTCTGCCGAGTAAGATACAAACCATGTATTCTCTATGTGTGATAAAACTGCCACATCAAACAATATAAATCAAGATAGTTCCGATCGTTCTAGCAAAAACCATGATATACAAATACAAACAAAATATGTATGGTATAATGGTATAATGTTTTTTTTAACCTGCAAGGCATTCCTGGCAGAAAACAACTCTCCAACAAAAATGTAGTATGATAATGTAAACCTATCGGTTATTTTTATGGCCGGCAAAGGGAAGATTACGACAGTTACAACCATTCATATAGACTTATATATTTTCCTATATTGAAAAAATAGTTATATTTTGGATATTGTCGTGAGTCAAAACATAGTACATGTATATACAAAATATTATGATTTAAATATAGAAAAATGAATTTGATGGGTATAATCATTGGTTTAATTCATTGTTTCTTTTCTGAAGGAATAGAATATTTACCATCTAATTCACCTACTTGGGCCCTACCCATCCTCTACCCCCGGGGGGTCAGAGCCAACATTTATAGAAGCTCTGTTCCCCTTCCCCAATGGATGTTTGTGGCCAAATTTGGTCACAATACCATGCAGAACTCTAGGCCAAGTAGCGATTTATAGGATTTACCTCTATTTCCCTATTGGGCTCCACCCTCTTGCCCCCGGGGGTCAGAGCCAACATTTTTAGAAGTTCTGTTTCCCCTTCCCCCAAGGATGTTTGTGGCCAAATTTGGTCACAATCATGCAGAACTCTAGGACAAGTAGCGATTTTATAGGATTTAACCTCTATTTCCCCTATTGGGCCCCGCCCTCCTGCCCCCAGGGGGTCACAGCCAAACTTTATACAAGTTCTGTTCCCATTCCCCCAAGGATGTTTGTAGCTAAATTTGATTACAATCCATGCAGAACTCTAGGACAAGTAGCGATTTATAGGATTTACCTCTATTTCCCCTATTGGGCCCTGCCCCTCCTGCCCCCGGGGGGTCAGAGCCTAACTTTTATACAAGTTCTGTTTCCCTTCCCCAAGGATGTTTGTGGCCACAAATTTGGTTACAATCCATGCAGAACTCTAGGACAAGTAGCGATTTATAGGATTTACCTCTATTTCCCCTATTGGGCCCCGCCCCTCCTGCCCCCCGGGGGGTCAGAGCCAAACTTTATACAAGTTCTGTTCCCCTTTCCCCAAGGATGTTTGTGGCCAAATTTGGTTACAATCCATGCAGAACTCTAGGACAAGTAGCGATTTATAGGATTTACCTCTATTTCCCCTATTGGGCCCCAGCCCCTCCTGCCCCCGGGGGGTCAGAACCAAACTTTATACAAGTTCTGTTCCCCTTCCCCAAAGGATGTTTGTGGCCAAATTTTGGTTCACAATCCATGCAGAACTCTAGGACAAGTAGCGATTTATAGGATTTACCTCTATTTCCCCTATTGGGCCCCGCCCCTCATGCCCCCCGGGGACAGAGCCTAACTTTATACAAGTTCTGTTCCCCTACCCCAAGGATGTTTGTGGCCAAATTTGGTTACAATCCATGCAGAACTCTAGGACAAGTAGCGATTCATAGGATTTACCTCTATTTCCCCTATTGGGCCCCACCCCTCCTGCCCTCGGGGGGCCAGAACCAAACTTTATACAAGTTTGTTCCCCTTCTGCCCCCCGGGGGGTCAGAGCAAAGTGTTTGTGGCCAAATTTTGGTCCGACAATCCATGCAGAACTCTAGTTCTGTATTCCCCTCTCCCACAAGTTTGGTCACAATCCATGCGGTTTATAGGATTTACCTCTATTTCCCCTATTGGGCCCCCCCCATCCTGCCCTCGGGGCAGACCAACTTTATACAAGTTCTGTTCCCCTACCCCAAGTGTTTGTGGCCAAATTTGGTTACAATCCATGCAGAACTCTAGGACAAGTAGCGGTTTATAGGATTTACCTCTATTTCCCCTATTGGGCCCCCGCCCCTCCTGCCCCCCGGGGGGTCAGAGCCAAACTTTATACAAGTTCTGTTCCCCTTCCCCCAAGGATGTTTGTGGCCAAATTTGGTTACAATCCATGCAGAACTCTAGGACAAGTAGCGATTTATAGGATTTACCTCTATTTCCCCTATTGGGTCCCCGCCCCTCCTGCCCCCAGGGGGTCAGAACCAAACTTTATACAAGTTCTGTTCCCCTTCCCCCAAGGATGTTTTGTGGCCAAATTTGGTTACAATCCATGCAGAACTCTAGGACAAGTAGCGATTTATAGGATTTACCTCTATTTCCCCTATTGGGCCCCGCCCCTCCTGCCCCCGGGTGGTCAGAGCCAAACTTTATACAAGTTCTGTTCCCCTTCCCCCAAGGATGTTTGTGGCCAAATTTGGTTACAATCCATGCAGAACTCTATGACTAGTAGCGATTTAAAGGAAATGTTGACGGACGGACGGACGACGGACGACGGACGACGGACGACGGACGCCGCGCCATGACATAAGCTCACCGGCCCTTTGGGCCAGGTGAGCTAAAAATGAATTTGATGGGATAATCATGGTTTAATTCATTATATACAGAATACTTGATTGAAGAATCGACTTCAATATGTATTGGTTTTATGACACAGTATGACTATTGTTTCTTAGAGTTAGAGTAGGAGATTCAATTTTAAAATTAATGATGTCAATTATTAGTGTGACTATTTAGTTTTGAACAACCCTTAAGAATAATAAATCTCAACGTAAGGTCAAGAAGAGAGTAACATACATGTAATTCGTTTTCGTATAACAATATATGGTAAACAAAGAGAACCCGAAATAATATATATCTTACTTTTGAGCTACACTTTTTGACTTACAGGTAACACGTTACAGTCTTATTAACAATTAAACTGTTGCATGATTTTTGTAGTTGGTTTCATCAATGTTTGAAAAACTAGTTTAATAATGTTTCTATTTGTAATATTTGGCATTATCGAACAAAACGTTTTTATTTAAAAAAAAAAAAAAAAAAAAAAAAAAAAAATCAAGTCGTCTTTGACTTTTTGATAAGAGTTGCATGGTTGGCGTGGAAAGCTATTTGGTGTTTTAAACCCTAATGCACCCAAGTGTCTCAACGCAAGAATACAGCATTAAGACTTATGCATCAATTTTGAAAGGTAATATAAAAATGGTATATCCTTAATGTCGATATCAAGATATTCTCTTACTATAATTTTAATGCATCACATGTACTATGATTGAATTTATGTACCTGTATACTTGGTAGCAATTTACCTATAACGGTCCAACGTATTGAATTCAACCATATGGACTATTGAATGTGAAAAAAACAGAGTGAAAAGTATTCGCAAGAGTAAACTTACATTTGTTCTTGCATTTTCATTTTTGTTTCACGCAATTTATTTTACTTCATTATTCTCTTATAGATCAATGTAATAAATGTGAAGTTTATGTTTGAAATAGGTATAGAATCATCCATTATAAGCCTTTGTTGAGATCCATATGGTGTTATAACGCCTCGGTAGAGTTAAATAATGACCGAGGGCATAGTTCGATGTCATTATGTTATATTCTACCAAAGCGTTATAACACTTTATGGATCGAATCAAAGGTCCCTATTTTCTATATTAGATATGTAATTTCTTTGATAAATGTCAAAAGAATTATCCTATCTTTATGGTTATTATAGGAAGAACAACGGCTACAGCACGTCAACTTGTAGAAGTCTACGTTTGAGTAATAATGTCACAGAATGTACATTGACTCGATGTTTCTAAAGTTTGATACACAGGGGCAATATGCCATTTATCGAATCTCGCTTGACCACGTATGAAACCAATGAGAACAGAGCGAAATTAGAGCATATCTTATAAAAGATAAATAAATAAACCAGTACATGTTACACGTGTATCTCCTTTCTTTCTGGCGTACTAAAACATCGGACCCGTTTGAAGAAGATGCATTTTTTAATTAATAACCTAAAGTTAAAATATGAATGATATGATAGCAAAAACCTCTATTAGATGCTTGGTATGTAACACCGGATTTTACTTAATTCAGTAACATCTCGTAACAAATACCACTTTCCTTAACTTTTCGAAAATTGAAACTATAATATAAGATTCCCTTTTCTTAAATCAATATGCCGTTTGTTTTATTGCTTGCACCCTAAAACAATTGGACCACGGTAGCAAGTAATTTTTCATCGATTTGAGTTACACTGTTTCTCCATCAATTTACATTAAGTATAACA
Source organism: Argopecten irradians (assembly GCF_041381155.1). NCBI lineage: Eukaryota > Metazoa > Mollusca > Bivalvia > Pectinida > Pectinidae > Argopecten > Argopecten irradians. Next base: position 44,419,880 of record NC_091140.1, on the reverse strand, counting down.
TTTCCAATTTCCAAAATGTTAATATCAATATAAAAATACATGATCGCATATGGAGATGACACAATTATAATCATTCGACATTTTCTTCCAATGTTTTGAGTTCTTGAATTGTACTTATTTAGCCTACAAGGGAACAGAGAGCTAAATAATAAATGAACCTTCGAAATCCCCCTGAGTATAGAAGATTGATGCCAGTATAGACATTTGATTCGACAATTTACTGGCTGGTTAATTTTGAATTTCAAAGATAAAAATATTTTCTGACAGGTCATTAGTTCTATATCATAAGACTCTTTCATATGTATGCATGAAGGATAGGGGAATTCCATCCGAGAGGTCAAAAAAAACCCAGAGGCTTGTCGAGGGTTTTACCACATTTTGTTACCCCGAGGGCGGAATATTCCCTTATCCTCAATTCATACATAATAAAAGAGTCTTTTTTCTCTGATATCATTACCAAATTGAGAGTTTGCGAAAAAATAATATATTTTTGTTGTATCGTATCTGGGTAACTGTTTAATTCTCTGAAAAAATAATGCATGACCTGACTGGCTTATACCACATCATGCACACCAGTGAAATATATAGCGCACATATCCAAAACGAACGAACAATCAAAGAGAAAGGGTTGATTTGATGCGTTACATGTATTTCAGTTCTAACTATAACATGGTTGACATTTTGAAAAAATGTAGCGGTAAATTTAACTGTTTTGTCACCACAGTCAAAACACTGCGTCACACGCTACGTCATACGTCACGTCACGACTATCGTTGGAATTCCATTCATATATTGACAGATAAGGCTTCCCCAAATCACTTTCGACCACCATGATTGCTTTTGGTCTGGAGCTTATTTTGTTATATTACCATTTATTTCAAAGTTGTTTATATGAGATCCAGCGAACTAGACCCCTGCTCGATTCGTTCTGAAAAGCGGCTACTGGCGTACGCCGATCATGTGACCGGGCGACGACTGGTCGATCTGGCAAAACAAGTATAACCGCCGTATTCCATCATGGCAGACATTTCTTCAGAGCTTTAGGAACATTTTGCTTTTTGCATCAAACATAATCAAAGACTGAATTTAAGTTGATCTAATAGATAACATGATATTCTAATTTGCTTAATATCATGTTATGGTAAACATTATTTACGCTAAACTTACCCTTAGCACGAGTAAGAAAAATACTTCTACGTATACGTTTACAACTTGTAATGTGCATGTGCGTGGTTGTCTCTGTTTCATAATAAATGAGTGATTGTTCTTCAGATAGTAATGGTAGAGTTAATAACATAATGTGTATTTGGAAAAAAGCGATGTTGCCAATAAAAAAATAGCTTTCAAATATTCGTATTTTTTCGATTCCGGGCCAAGAACTTATAGAATTCATAAATCATTAAAGTTTAATATTAATAAGATACCGTGACTGGATAATGTCATATGTTGTTTCGCCTTTTGGAAAATGAACAACCCCTCCATTCTCATTTTTTCTTCATCGTGCATGCTACTCTGTATAATATACACGTGTATGCTGATTTATTCCAAAAGAACAAATATAAGAAATTGCATCATACTGCATTAATCTCTTGTGTTGAAGTTTCTTATGAAATAGAAAACATATATGGTGGCCTATTTCGGCCATGTCGCATTGTCGTTCCTCACAAAATCGCTCCGCGCGTTCCTGTTATAATGCACATTTGATATAATGTATGGTGCATTGTAATTTGTATTGTAGAATTACATACATACGAGATAATTTTCTTGCATAACAGCTTGGAATTTAATTACACATCACAAGACAATACGCGAAGCAATAGTGAGATAATGCGCGGAGTGACACTGCAACGTTACAAAAATACACTGTCGGTGCGACAAATCTTATTTTCTCGCTAATGCGACAGAGCGACATGATTGTCTTATCGCACAGTCGCGTGATATCGACACCTGGCATTTTTGTCGCTCCAAACACTGTCGCTCCATGCATTGTTGCAATGGGCCACACGCCAATCATTATTTGTTCTTACTAAAATTCAACAGATCGCTGAAGCACCGATTAGTAAAGCATGAGTTATCTTAATAAACTGGGTTTAAATTGATACCTTGGTGTGGCATTGTTGTAACTTAACTATTTTATTAATTTATTTCTTACTACATGTCACCAGTAGAATTTTTTTCCCGTGACTTGACATAGGAATTAACAATGCCCGTACAATCATATTCTCAATTTGAACATTCTTTCTGAATTGTGTATTTACACACATATAAATCTATGTTCTTATGTTACACTCTGAATTACATGTGTTTGACGAAAACGATTCATTAGAACTTTAAAATGTGTTGTTTTCGAAATTGTAAAATCTCAGAATAAACCTTAAAAATCTGTTTTTATTGTTATTGATACACAGTCCAAGAGAAGTCCTTGAAATTTTATGTACTTTGAATAAAACATTCCATTTTTTATATACATTAAATTAAATTTTTTTATTATAATCAGGCTAGAATGTACATGCACAAGCATTTGGTTCTATAAAATCCATGATACCGTACGTATTACACTATGTAGAGAAAAAAATATGTATAGAGCAAAACCTGGGCTATATATATATATATCTAAGTCTATACATCACTGCACATTTCGATGTATTCGCTTCATAAATGTATATCTACATACCTGTGTGTATCAAAAGAGTTTTCAATTCCTGACCGTTAATGAATACAACAAGAAAATCATGATGTTTGGAGAATTTATGTTTGAACGGAATGAGTTTTGCTTAACGAGAGTTTCGTCAACAAATATCTAACATTTATTCCGCCATCTTGCGCCGGTATTAGCCGGTGATTCAAAACCGGCTGATCCGGCGTACGCCGGTCGCGCAACCGGCGCATTTTTTCTTCGAATCGAGTGACTTAGCCGCCTCGCCGGGTCGCCGGCGGGCGCCCGCTCTTGACGAATCGAGCAGGGGTTAGGTTTCGATACGAGTGTCCGACCTTTGTTGTGATACAGGATTGTATGTATTAAAACGTGATTCTTGTACGGAAGCGAATTGGAGGACTGTTTAGATGGTAGGCTACCGTACGTGTTGTGTTTTTGATGTTCAAAATCATAATTGAAATCACAAATTCATGTCTATCATTCAGAATTCTATAATCATTCAGCGATTGTGTGTTTTGTGGTCAGTAAGTTAACAAAAAGTACGAAGCTAGAGGCTTACAGTACGGGGCTTAATAGTCCTAATCGATATATATGTAATTACATACCCTAATAAGAAATGACGTACGGTACTGATACATGGTCAATATATATTAACAGTATCTACGCGCCTCTGTGGATCAGGTTGACCCAGGTGCCATTAAACATTTGTCCCATTTTAACGCAAGTTTCGCGCACGTGAAACGCTATGCAAGATTTTCTCTCATATCACGCTATGTTATATAGAGTTTGCCCATGTTAGGTAGCTCTATAATAGAAATCATTTGAATAACTGTGAAATAATGTAATTATAACACAACAAGTTCCAGAACCAAAACATCATCATGGTGATCAAAAGCGACTTGGCGTAGCCTTGACCGCCAATATATAAATGAAATTCCAACGATAGTCGCGTGTGAAGCAGTGATTTGACTGTAGTAACATATACTGAATTAAAGAATATTTTATTGTTTTAGCATCATAATATTTAATAAAAAAAAAATCTGAAAAAATGAATGACCCCTCGAGTGAAATACCCCTTCCCTGCATGTATACATATGAAATAGTCTTATAATCTTACATGACATTTCGAGCGCTCGGATTAGTTTTTGTTAACATGGATACGACTGTCATCTAGGCCTACATGTTGTCCAGGAGCATGTATATGTATCGGTATTGTGAATCGTATACTATAAGGATATGACGTACATGTATTACGCTTACGGTTAGTACAAAAATGACCGACACATAAGTCTTGACTTTGGAAATCCAGATTGAAACTAAGTTCAAAATATTAATTTTGGTATTGCATAGTTACACATATTTGAATTTATGTTTTGCGATTAGATACACTCCAATACAAGATCTAACACGTCCCCGTTCGGGGTCACCTTAACATGACCCCTATGATGAGCAAATCAGCGTGTCGCATATGAGCTATTTGGTGTGGTCAAATATCCCGGAAGTATAAACTGTTACTAGTACGTCCCGAGATGTTATGATTCTAGGCCATGTGTCGTGCTGAGGTGGCCCCAAACAGGCAGTTATTAGATCTTTCTAGATAGTATCATAGAGTATCTGTACATTGGAACGACGGAATTACAAGTATAATGTTGATAAAATTGGAAACCCGATTCCAAAAATTCCCATGTCAGTTTTTATCCTTTTTACTATTATCTTGAAAATACCTTTCTTTCGTCATACCATCAAGTTGTTTTTGAAACCTGTCCCTGCAAAAGAAATTGATTGCAATGTGATATGTTTTGTTATTACGTCATATATAATAATCTATTTCATGTGTCACAAGAGCCAGAACAATAACCCTGGCAGTTCAAATGACATCAATAATAAACAACAATCTTAATTTTTCACATTATTATGAATATGAAGTGCGTCGTCATGAACAAGGACAAGATCTACAATTCGGTGTATTGTTGGATTACCCACTGCTTGATCGCTTGTTGAGAAGATAAAATTATAATGTGACGAGAGTGTGTTTTCTTTCTGTGTTTAGAATTGTGCTACACTGAAGGATTTTGCTGCACACTTCGCTACGTCAGAACAAAAAATGTTACTAGTACGTCCTTAATCGAGCCACATACAACTGCAATAGTTTTACGTCCTTTTGAAGTTTTTCCCTACCACAGATAAACAAATTTCATACCAAATTACGACATGTTAGTTTTTGAATTTGTTCAAACATATTAATTGTCTTATATTAATGTTATTTTCATATGAATTTAGTATAAGAATATTTTAATTAGTATTTTTGAGAGTCTTGGCTATCACAAATTTTAGATGCTATATTAAGCTATTTTATTTTCTCCAAGTTAGATTATCTTAATATTACTTTCAGTCATTTATTCGTTTCCCTACATAAATAATATATCACCAGCACATGTAAAGATTATGTTAAATATCACGAACAAAATTATATAAGCACGCCTAAAGATAAGACAATTGTATCCCAAAGTCTTTCGTTATCAATTAAAAACATATCGGACCAAGTTGGCAACTTTAATAGTCCACAACACGATTGATTTCATCAACAAGTGGAACCTATTAACATGACAAAAAACTGCATGTATATATAGTGCTTTACAGATTAATTGAATTTTATGTAGGCGTAAATGTCTGCACTTTACGTTAGACGAAAGTGTTCAGAGTACATAACATCCAATACAAAGTAAAATAAGGAAATTCGTGATTTTATTGACTGCTGATGATTGGATGTTGAACTCTACATCCACTGTAAATGTTATAGTATCTACCTCATTGGCATGAAACAGCAAACCGGCATTCTAATTACAATTAGACTTGTAATTTTGCTCCACTACTATGCGATCCGATAGGTTCCAATACAAGATCTAACACGTCCCCTTTCGGGGTCATCTCAACATGACCCCTATGGTAAGCCAATCAGCGTGTCACCGATATGATTTTTCGGTGTGTTCGAATCTACCGGAAGAGTGAACTTCTATAAGTACATGTATATCCCGCCATGATCTGATTATAGGCCAGGGGTCATGCTGAGCTGACACCGAACGGAGTTTTCAGATCTTGTATTGGAGATTATCGTATAGTATCATATTGCAACTGAATGACAAGTCTAATATTGATTAGATTAGCAAACTAATTACAAAATAATTATATTAAAATTACGTCAGTAATCATCTTTTTTACTATTGTGTTGAAAATACCTTTCTTTCGTCATGTCATCAAGTAGTTTTTGCAACTTGTCCCTGCAAAAGTAGTTTATTGTAATGTGACATATTTTGTATTGACAACAATAGACTTATTACGTTTTAACCATTATATGAATATGAAATGTGAAAAGATCAACAATACGGTATTACCCAGTGCTAGATCTTGTTGAGAAGATACAATTATAATGTGGCCGGAGTTTTTTTCATAATGAGGTAAAAATGGTATAAAGCGAGTATAAAAATAATCCGAAATAAAAGGCCAAAATAAATTCAAAGTAAAATCAAAATAATTTCTATGGAATATATATTCAGCCACTATAGGGCCTTCTTCAGTTCAAATAACACTAACACAACGTGTTCGTCTACATGCTTGTTTACATCTATTCTTTTTTCTGTGTTTAGAATCATTCATTAATATTAAATTAACAAGTGTTACACTGGTAGGTCTGCTGCATATTTCGCTACTTAAAATCAAAACGCAAGATTCAAAAACTTACTTCTCTTTGCTTAGGTTTTCTATTTTTGACTCCTGTCAGAATCCCTCGTTTTTCTGGAATTATTTAAACAAAAATAAATGCCTGAAAGATTCAACCTAAATATATCAAGCTAAATGATATAATCATCCTTATATTAAACTTTTCAACATCAGATTTGCATTATTGTTTTCAGATTACTTCTTCAATTTACTTTTGTCTTGCTAAACTGGGAATGTCAGTAGTTTTAGTTATCAAAAGTGCTATGTCAAGGAGTGATAATTCAAAACAGTAAGAACAGCAACCTTAATCGAGCCACATACAACATACCTCTGAGTGTTTTGAGTTGACTGTAATAGTTCTACGTCCGTCTGAAGTTTGTCCCTACCACAGATAAACATATTATATAACAAAATTACGACATGTTAGATTTTGAATTTGTTCAAACATATAAATGATCTTTTATTTGTTATTTTCATATGAATTTAGTCTAAGAAGATTTTAATTAGCATTTTTGAGAGTCTTGTCTATCACAAATTTAGATGCTGTATTAAGCTATTTTATTTTCTCCAAGTTAGATTATCTTAATATTACTTTCAGTCATTTATTCGTATCCCTACAAAAATGATATATCACTAGTACATGTAAAGATTATGTTAAATATCACAAACAAAATTTATATAAGCACGCCTAAAGATAAGAAAATTGTATCCCAAAGTTTTTCGTTATCAATTAAAAACATATCGGACCAAGTTGGCAACTTAAATAGTCCACAACAAGATTGATTTCATCAATAAGTGGAACCTATTAACATGATAAAATACTGCCTGTAGATAAAGTGCTTTACAGATTAATTGCATTTTATTTAGGCGTAAATGTCTGCACTTTACGTTAGACGAAAGTGTTCAGAGTACATAACAGACAATACAAAGTAAAATAAGGAAATTCGTAATTTTATTGACAGCTGATGATTGGATGTTGAACTCTACATCCACTGTAAATGTTATAGACTCTACCTCATTGGCATGAAACAGCAAACCGGCATTCTAATTACAATTAGACTTGTATTTTTGTTCCACTACTATGCGATCCGATACGCTCCAATACAAGATCTAACACGTCCCCTTTCGGGGTTATCTCAACATGACCGCTATGGTGAGCCAATCAGCGTGTCACCGATATGATGTTTCGGTGTGTTTGAATCTCCCGGAAGAGTGAACTTCTATAAGTACATGTATATCCCGCCATGATCTGATTATAGGCCAGGGGTCATGCTGAGCTGACACCGAACGGAGTTTTCAGATCTTGTATTGGAGATTATCGTATAGTATCATATTGCAACTGAATGACAAGTCTAATATTGATTAGATTAGCAAACTAATTACAAAATAATTATATTAAAATTACGTCAGTAATCATCTTTTTTACTATTGTGTTGAAAATACCTTTCTTTCGTCATGTCATCAAGTAGTTTTTGCAACTTGTCCCTGCAAAAGTAGTTTATTGTAATGTGACATATTTTGTATTGACAACAATAGACTTATTACGTTTTAACCATTATATGAATATGAAATGTGAAAAGATCAACAATACGGTATTACCCAGTGCTAGATCTTGTTGAGAAGATACAATTATAATATGGCCGGAGTTTTTTCATAATGAGGTAAAAATGGTATAAAGCGAGTATAAAAATAATCCGAAATAAAAGGCCAAAATAAATTCAAAGTAAAATCAAAATAATTTCTATGGAATATATATTCAGCCACTATAGGGCCTTCTTCAGTTCAAATAACACTAACACAACGTGTTCGTCTGAATGCTTGTTTACATCTATTCTTTTTTTCTGTGTTTAGAATCATTCATTAATATTAAATTAACAAGTGTTACACTGGTAGGTCTGCTGCATATTTCGCTACTTAAAATCAAAACGCAAGATTCAAAAACTTACTTCTCTTTGCTTAGGTTTTCTATTTTTGACTCCTGGTCAGAATCCCTCGTTTTTCTGGAATTATTTAAACAAAAATAAATGCCTGAAAGATTCAACCTAAATATATCAAGCTAAATGATATAATCATCCTTATATTAAACTTTTCAACATCAGATTTGCATTATTGTTTTCAGATTACTTCTTCAATTTACTTTTGTCTTGCTAAACTGGGAATGTCAGTAGTTTTAGTTATCAAAAGTGCTATGTCAAGGAGTGATAATTCAAAACAGATAGAACAGCAACCTTAATCGAGCCACATACAACATACCTCTGAGTGTTTTGAGTTGACTGTAATAGTTCTACGTCCGTCTGAAGTTTGTCCCTACCACAGATAAACATATTATATAACAAAATTACGACATGTTAGATTTTGAATTTGTTCAAACATATAAATGATATTTTATTTGTTATTTTCATATGAATTTAGTCTAAGAAGATTTTAATTAGCATTTTTGAGAGTCTTGTCTATCACAAATTTAGATGCTGTATTAAGCTATTTTATTTTCTCCAAGTTAGATTATCTTAATATTACTTTCAGTCATTTATTCGTATCCCTACAAAAATGATATATCACTAGTACATGTAAAGATTATGTTAAATATCACAAACTAAATTTATATAAGCACGCCTAAAGATAAGAAAATTGTATCCCAAAGTCTTTCGTTATCAATTAAAAACATATCGGACCAAGTTGGCAACTTAAATAGTCCACAACAAGATTGATTTCATCAATAAGTGGAACCTATTAACATGATAAAATACTGCCTGTAGATAAAGTGCTTTACAGATTAATTGCATTTTATTTAGGCGTAAATGTCTGCACTTTACGTTAGACGAAAGTATTCAGAGTACATAACAGACAATACAAAGTAAAATAAGGAAATTCGTGATTTTATTGACAGCTGATGATTGGATGTTGAACTCTACATCCACTGTAAATGTTATAGTATCTACCTCATTGGCATGAAACAGCAAACCGGCATTCTAATTACAATTAGACTTGTAATTTTGCTCCACTACTATGCGATCCGATAGGTTCCAATACAAGATCTAACACGTCCCCTTTCGGGGTCATCTCAACATGACCCCTATGGTAAGCCAATCAGCGTGTCACCGATATGATTTTTCGGTGTGTTCGAATCTACCGGAAGAGTGAACTTCTATAAGTACATGTATATCCCGCCATGATCTGATTATAGGCCAGGGGTCATGCTGAGCTGACACCGAACGGAGTTTTCAGATCTTGTATTGGAGATTATCGTATAGTATCATATTGCAACTGAATGACAAGTCTAATATTGATTAGATTAGCAAACTAATTACAAAATAATTATATTAAAATTACGTCAGTAATCATCTTTTTTACTATTGTGTTGAAAATACCTTTCTTTCGTCATGTCATCAAGTAGTTTTTGCAACTTGTCCCTGCAAAAGTAGTTTATTGTAATGTGACATATTTTGTATTGACAACAATAGACTTATTACGTTTTAACCATTATATGAATATGAAATGTGAAAAGATCAACAATACGGTATTACCCAGTGCTAGATCTTGTTGAGAAGATACAATTATAATGTGGCCGGAGTTTTTTTCATAATGAGGTAAAAATGGTATAAAGTGAGTATAAAAATAATCCGAAATAAAAGGCCAAAATAAATTCAAAGTAAAATCAAAATAATTTCTATGGAATATATATTCAGCCACTATAGGGCCTTCTTCAGTTCAAATAACACTAACACAACGTGTTCGTCTACATGCTTGTTTACATCTATTCTGTTTTTCTGTGTTTAGAATCATTCATTAATATTAAATTAACAAGTGTTACACTGGTAGGTCTGCTGCATATTTCGCTACTTAAAATCAAAACGCAAGATTCAAAAACTTACTTCTCTTTGCTTAGGTTTTCTATTTTTGACTCCTGGTCAGAATCCCTCGTTTTTCTGGAATTATTTAAACAAAAATAAATGCCTGAAAGATTCAACCTAAATATATCAAGCTAAATGATATAATCATCCTTATATTAAACTTTTCAACATCAGATTTGCATTATTGTTTTCAGATTACTTCTTCAATTTACTTTTGTCTTGCTAAACTGGGAATGTCAGTAGTTTTAGTTATCAAAAGTGCTATGTCAAGGAGTGATAATTCAAAACAGATAGAACAGCAACCTTAATCGAGCCACATACAACATACCTCTGAGTGTTTTGAGTTGACTGTAATAGTTCTACGTCCGTCTGAAGTTTGTCCCTACCACAGATAAACATATTATATAAAAAAAATTACGACATGTTAGATTTTGAATTTGTTCAAACATATAAATGATCTTTTATTTGTTATTTTCATATGAATTTAGTCTAAGAAGATTTTAATTAGCATTTTTGAGAGTCTTGTCTATCACAAATTTAGATGCTGTATTAAGCTATTTTATTTTCTCCAAGTTAGATTATCTTAATATTACTTTCAGTCATTTATTCGTATCCCTACAAAAATGATATATCACTAGTACATGTAAAGATTATGTTAAATATCACAAACAAAATTTATATAAGCACGCCTAAAGATAAGAAAATTGTATCCCAAAGTCTTTCGTTATCAATTAAAAACATATCGGACCAAGTTGGCAACTTTAATAGTCCACAACAAGATTGATTTCATCAATAAGTGGAACCTATTAACATGATAAAATACTGCCTGTAGATAAAGTGCTTTACAGATTAATTGCATTTCATTTAGGCATAAATGTCTGCACTTTACGTTAGACGAAAGTATTCAGAGTACATAACAGACAATACAAAGTAAAATAAGGAAATTCGTGATTTTATTGACAGCTGATGATTGGATGTTGAACTCTACATCCACTGTAAATGTTATAGTCTCTACCTCATTGGCATGAAACAGCAAACCGGCATTCTAATTACAATTAGACTTGTATTTTTGTTCCACTACTATGCGATCCGATACGCTCCAATACAAGATCTAACACGTCCCCGTTCGGGGTCATCTCAACATGACCCCTATGGTAAGCCAATCAGCGTGTCACCGATATGATTTTTCGGTGTGTTCGAATCTCCCGGAAGAGTAAACTTCTATAAGTACATGTATATCACGCTATGATCCAATTCTAGGTCAGAGGTCATGATGAGGTGACACCAAACAGAGAGTTTTCATATCTTGTATTGGAGAGTATCGTAGAGTATCATATTGGAACTGAATGACAAGTCTGATATTGATTAGATTAGCAAAGTAATTACAAAATAATTCTATTAAAATTACGTCAGTAATCATCTTTTTACTATTGTGTTGAAAATACCTTTCTTTCGTCATGTCATTAAGTTGTTTTTGAAAGTTGTCTCTGGAAAAGCAATTGATTGTAATGTGACATATTTTTAAATAATTTCGTATATCATACAATATTAGATGCATAGCAGAAGCCAAGACAAAAACCCTGCGATTAAAATCATTTCAACCACGAATAACCAGATTTTGAATTATCTTGTTTAAATAGTTTCATATTATTCCGACATAAGTATCATTGCTCGTTATGTTATATATTACCGAAACAGTTGCTCTTAAATTGCAACATTATTTATTATTGCATGTCCACTACTACCCACAATACACTTATCATGTTTTCATCTTGATATGAAGTGTGTCGGCATGAGCTAGGACAAGATCAACAATACGATGCATTGCTGGATTACCCACTGCTTGATCGCTTGTTGAGAAGATACAATTATAATGTGACGAGAGTTTCTGGGTTTTCTTCTGTGATTAGAATTGGTCATTGATATGAAATAAACAAGTGCTACACTGACGGAATTTGCTACATATGAAACCACATACTATTTCAAATTAAGTAAAAACTTTGATATTACTTGATATTAAGCGAGTTTCCCATGATATTTGATGATCGTGATACAGATACCGATAACTAGTTTGCATGTATACATAGTGATATAGTGAAAGCTTAGAAACGGAAAAAACATAGTGTGTCCCATAACTATGGCATCTTATATCAGTTTACCTTTGCTCCTTTACGTTCTTTAGTTCTAGTTGATGAATTCCGAGGTTGTTTACTAGTTCTGGTTTATCATCAGTTTTAGTGTTGCTGAAATATAAAAAAAATCAACAACTGAATTGATTTTAATATATACCATAACATTTTATATGTACTGAGTAGCTACAAAGCAATTCTCAATATTTACTTTTTTTATCTCTCTCTGCAGTAATTTCTACTTTTCATAACACAATGATATTCAAAAATATCTTCAAAATTATGAGTGTTTTGATATAAGAATGATTTTAAGCATTCTGGTCAAATGAAAACATTGAAGCTTTCTTACTTTGTTAGACAATAAATTTTTGTGTCCCTGTTTTTCCAATGAAAATATTCACTTGTCCGAAAGGTCTTTATTACTACGATGCGTACTGATACCCTTCGCAGGGTTTAGTTCATTTTGCGAATATACCACATGTTAGCAATCAGTTGCGACAGAAAAATGTGATGATTTCAGTAAAGATATGCTTATTTTTTATAATTTTATTCCTAATCCTTAATTTCATAATTGCGAGCCAGACGACAGCCGATGTAGGATTGGAATAGTTCATTATGAAATGTACGGAGTGACAGAGCTCAAAAGCAGATTACACCGCATACATATAGTAAAATATGCATTTTGAACAAATTAATTCCAAATGTCATTAGAATATATAATAATAATAGTTCATACATTTTAAATTATCAAACAATGTCTCTTTAAACTTTGATTGCGATATTCTATTCATATCAATTATTGGTCAAAAGAGCGATCTTAAAGGCTGTGTTCCAGATAACACCGGCTGGAAATAAGCACTTTAGAATACAAATTACCTAAAGTAGTAAATATGAGGCAAGTTAAGAATTTCAACAGTGTGGACAAAAAATTGTCGTATTGTTCATGCGATCTGCCACACTATCAAAATAAAACAAAACAAAATAAAACAAGACCTAATTGTGACGAGTGCCGTGACATACAGTTCTACCAATCTCCACAGAGCCTAATTTGACAAGAGTGACCTCCCCTGAATGATGACGTGACATTGTTTTACCGGTAAATACATTTTATTTTGCGGAAGAAAATTCTTTTTTGAAAAGTCACAGCATTTAAAGTTAATGTCTTAGGCACAGCAATGAATATAGTTGTATTAGATTTTATGTTCTCAACCATGTTCCTTTTTGACCAATATTGCATGCCGTAGCGGTCATCTTGTTCCTGGTCAGTAAAATTTGCACATCTACAGGTCCCAAAAAAGACCTCAAAATAGTTTTATATCCTTCGTAACAATATGAATTATAACTTAAAAATACCATAACAATGAACTTAACACGGATCCCTGCCGAACAGTGAATAGAGGGACATAACTCCTACTGGTTTTAGAAAATTTGAAAAAGATTGTCTCAAAATTTTAAAAACAAATCTCAAGATCATTTAAGGCAATTTTCAGTTTAGTGGAGTTTTGAATTTTTTTTGTATTTTTTTTTTTCAAATGGTAGCTGTAGTCAGGACCATTTCAGGATAAATCGTTTTATGTATAATTTATTATATGTAATAATGTTATATCAATGCAAACAACATCATTTATATCTTTAATATAAAAATAAAAAACATATAAAAATGGACCTTACACAGCTCCCTTAGGAACTCCAGGATATCCAGCCCAGATATCCTGGAGTTCGTCAAGAAGCTGTTTGAGGCGGTCACAAAAACGTTTTAATACAAAAAATACAGCAAAAATTAAAAAAAAAGACCTAAAATGGATCCCTGCAAAGAACAAGAAAGAACATTTGAAGCAGTCGGAATTCTTTTTTATTTCATTTATTTTTTTATAATTATGGTATTTTTCACTTTAAAAAAAATTATAATCTGATTTAAACTACATATTGAAACCGATTCCAGGCAAATCGGACCAGTAGTTAAATATCTATAACCAGTCCAATTTTGAACAATAAAAGGCTGTGGCGGCTATCTAGGATGCTGTTCAGAAAAAAAATAAAATCGGTCGACACATCTGCAGGTATATTTGATCGAATGGTGTGAATATATATTTTCGTTAATCAATTGATTATGATACCAACATTAACGAAGATATTTCATAAATAATGAATAGTAAAAACTACGGTTATTACATTGAAAATAAGTTATGATACACTTTGTATGTCATACTATACATATCGTTTCACTATTGTTGATAGCATTAAATTTCAATGCTCCCCTAGTCGTAGATGTGAAACACTTATCTACCTACTACATGTGTATATCGCAAGACCAAGATTACGACAACAATCACCACAAGTGTGATAACCATGGTCGGTTGGCCGAGTGTAAAGACCGCCTATTGCAAGTATCCTTAAAGATGCTCCACCGCCGACAAAGCATAAATGATATTCATTAGTTGAACAATAATGGTGTTTGATCATTGTATATATATGTCAATTGACACAAAAAAAATCATATAAAATGCTTTATTTCGCCTTTGATGCATGCGCAGTCAGTACTTCCTTCCATATAGGATATAGTGACACGGAATTTTTTTCGGGATGCAATTAATTATTTTTCATATCTTTAACTTGAAGTAAAATTAGAAGCTCAAACTTTTCAATGGTGGTAATGGTGTAAAGTAAGTTAACTTTTGTAACGGAAGAAAAATATTTAATCGTCTGTTCCTGTTTTTAATAGTGAAAAAATACCATTTGTCAGCGGTGGAGCATCTTTAAATCATCTTGTTTTCGCCACCACTTTATAACTAAAGATGGCGAACAGAGTGTTGTACCGTATTCGTGTCAACAGGACCTGTTGTGGAGTCGCAATGTTAACATGCGTACATGCATATCTCAATAGCGGTAATTTCACCAAAATATGCACTCATTATAAAATGTTTGACCAGTGATACCATCTTATAGAGTCCATTCGACAGAAGAAATTCAAATACTAAAAGATAAAAAATATTGTACATTCTTGTCTTAATAACGACTATTCAAAACTGTTTGTACTGTACAAGATATTTCTTCATTTTGAAGACAGCAAGCTAAAGTATTTTCAATTTAGACAACATGTTACAAATCATTAAGTTAATGAAACATACTTTTTGAGCTTTGAATTTACACGCTTTTCCTTTTCCAATTCCGTGTTTAATTCCTGGATTCGTCTCGTAAATGTTTCGACTTTCGTTTCATAATCAACCCTGCAAACAGTCACATACATACTATGGAAACGTTTTCATTCTTTCTGTGTCGTCTGGAAGATATATATTGTTTTAACTTGTGCTTTGTCATAGGCGTAAATGTTATAGAGAAGAGCTATACGAAAGACATAGACTGAAAATGAATTCCTGATATTTTGTAACTCATATTTTCATCATTGCAAATGTTCAAGCCATTACCTTATAGCATGTTACAATGTAAACCTAAGCACGACCCAAATACCCTAAAATCTCGAAATAAGCCTAGTATATAGAAAAAAAGGACGGTCTTGCAAGTTATTGTTTTCTTGCAGTCAAATGTATCTATTTGACGTACAATATAAAAATAATGTAATTTAAATTATGATTTTACCGGGATTTCAGTGTTTTAAGCATACACACGACACACTAAGGACATGTTTGCATACAAGTTGTATGAATACTTGCAATTGAAAAAACACAATGTTTTCTTTATGAAATTAATAATATCACAAAATAGATAATAAATGATTATCATTTTCATCTCAGTGAAACAAAAAAAAAAGACTTACAGCAAAAAATAACTTCATACCTATAGCTAAAAATGTTGTCTCAACACGAGTTAAGTAAAAAAAAAGGTGAAATTTCACCTCTCTAAAAAGTGTAAGAAATGTACCTTTTTCAAAATGGTCGCAAAATCGGTAATGTCTTACAACTAGTGTATACAAAACTAGAAATGGAAGGCTAAATAACTTGGTTTACACTATTAGCGAACTTAAAAGTATATGTATATATATGGCGATTTAGATTAAAAAAATGAAAATGAATGACATATGTCTATGCTCTTTGTAACCACGTTAAATATCTTCTAAAATAAAAAATACAAAAAAAAAAGAAATAGAGGTTATATTTTGACATATGTCCCATATTAAAACCTTGCTACAAATCTTGTTTTTCAACATCTTTGGTCTGAAGTATACATCGCACTAACATGTATTTACCCCTAAGTACATAGATCGGTTATACACGGCTAAATAGTTTTGTTAAGATTTACTACTTGGAGATAATATTAGAACAAAACGACAAAGACTAAAGATTGGTATTATTGACAGCTGAGATTGGTACTCTGAACTCTGCATCACCTGTCTTGTACGTACACTACCGCCTTGACATAAATCAACAAACCGATTGACCGATCGCCAGATGTAATATAGCCACGCCTCGTACTCGCAAACGCACGTGTACCTTTTCAATGTCGGAGCAAACATCGTAGCATACACAATACAAAATGCAAAGTCACGTGCGGTTGATTGACAGTTGGCGATCCGTCACAGAGATTGTGTGTCAAAACGTACATCAGTATTGATCGCATTTACTCTTATGTACTTTAATGTATTACTTTGACATTAGGGATAAATACCTCTCTTTCGTCAAACCCTCATGCTGTAGTTTATCTCTACAAAAAGCACAAAAAGTCCAAAATGACTGCTTATCAGTCATGTCTGTTCTCCTGTCTGTACGCATTGCGTACATAAAAAATGTACGCAATGCGACTGATAATATATAGACTAAGATAAAGCTACCTAAACTACTGCATATGTGTTAATATTCGCGAGATTTAATTTCGCTAAATTGCCAAAATTGCGAAATTTATCAAAATCACGGTTTCACGCATTAAAGCCTGTTATAAGAATGGGACTTTAAAAGGGTAGAAAGATAATTAACGAAAATAAACCCCGCGAATAATTTCAAAACAGTAACTCGTGACTTTTTACACCCGCGAACTTTAATAACTATACAATATCCAAATCCAAGAGGGTGGCTTGTCGGCCATCTTGTTGACGGATAGGTCAATGCAATATACCCAATTCATTTGAAACATATCTCCTTTATACTTTGGGGGGAATAATGGCAACCAGAATTGTTATTAAAGAGACGAATTGAAAGACGGAAGGACGAACGGACCATGGACGTAGGCTAAAGAAAGCAAAAAATGCATAAAAAATGTTATCATATTGTGTTTATATCTGGATAATAAGTTTATAAAAGAGAAACGATTTGTACTCTGTTTTGTCAATGCATGTCTTCTCTAGATTTGATTATCTCACAGTTTACTTATTTTCACCGATTTTAGCCATGAGAGATTTCACCGACAACCCCTAGGGTATGTCAGATTCCGCATTATCCCTTGACATGGTTATCCCGTCTTTCGGTTGGCATTCATAGCCAAAATGAATGCCAACAGGACAGAGACAAATCCAACATAAAACGCTAGCGCGATTCATGGAATTTGCCTCTGTCCAGTTGGCATTCATTTTGGTTATGAATGCCAACTCAGAGACGTTCAATGCTTAAATGAACGATACACTATACAGTTCAAAGGTTAATGGTATTGTGTATGCATTGGTGCAATATCATTGAGAGCATAGATAGATATACTGTTATGAACTACGTTCCCCAGGACAAGATGTCATAGAAATGCAATAACTTTGAAATACTTACCCAGTTTTTGCTTTCTTAAGTTCTGACTCAAGTTTTCCTATTTTTGTTCTTAACTCGTCATTTTCCGCTCTAGCTCTACAAAAGAAAAAATATAGCATTTTTTAATAGAAATACAAAGATTTGTCCTGTCCTTCAATGTTTCTCATTTTGTATTTCTTTTGAACTTGAACAACTTGAAACTATACACAATGCAATGAATCATTAGTTACTTAATGACGTTTAAAGATCTATCTTAATTGTTTTATCAGATTAATGTGTCCTAGTGCGATTTGGCCTGTTAGCATTTCTTATCACAATGCCTGTTTTTATATGTTCAACATACTTTCTTCGTAAATTTTAAGTAGTGTATGATTGAAGTAAGCAGCATACGACTTGAATGCAAACTATATTGAAGTCCATTAATAATAGAGAACAGTTTTACTATAGTGTATGTTGTTTCATATTACATTTTAAGATGTTCCGATTCTAACTCCGCCATAAACTCATTCGATGGTTCACTGCTCCTAAAATAAATATGAAAATACAAAGTCATACAAAAACTGAATCATCATTTTATCTAAGGATTTTCTATATTAAACTAAAGAGAGAAGGCTTATATATACATGATATACATGTAATGCCTGATTTTCAATGATCCCAACATAATGTTCTTATGTTCTAGTATTGCCTATTAATTAAATTGAAAAAGAGACAGTATTTACAAATATGGTTTTAGATAGCTGATAATTGAAATAAATGAAACGCTATGATACTGTGTATTTGAGGTTTCCCTAATCACTTTGCTTTGCTTGTATGCATGCTAAATGAATCACAATACTTACTCCGTCGATGTGGTGTCTTTTGTTTTTTTGTTTTGAGCTGCAGATTTGCCAGCTGATGGATTTTTCTTTTTCGGCATTCTGTTTTTGAATTAAGTTTAACAAGTAATTAATAGCATAATATAATTTTAAGAAAATAATAGGTTTTTACTGTGGAAGTAGTACATTCCAAATGAGGTTTATTCAGCAAGTCTCGATTCATGTTAACACCGAAGATAAAAAATGCTTTTAATGATGGGGTTGACATGTTTTTGACTTTAGTAGTGAATAACAGATCACTAGATATGCAGTTAGGATATTATACAACAATATAGCAGATGCTTTGAATGCATTACCAAATATTAAATACGGAATCTTTGAGGTTAACTTATGTATTATACAGAAGTGACTTCCCTTTTCCCGACATCTTAATGTGACAGTACATAACTAATTGAGCCGGTCTGTATGTTTGTATTTTATTTCAGGTAGGAAACACAGTGGAAACGGTGAACACAAATGAAAAAAGCGAAAACCAAATTACACCACATATTAAATAGAACAGAAAAAAATGCAACAAAACGTAACGAATATAAACTTAAAAACTATAATGCTCACCGGATATTGACTACGGCCAAAAACTAATATCAAAGCAATTTTTTGACTAAGTAAACAAAATCCGACAATACGAAAAATTCACACTTCAATGCCACGTTTTGATTGGTTAGCGTCCTTTTAACAGTCATGAGCGTTTAAGGACGTCATAGAGTAAGATAGTGGAGACTTTATGATGTATCCAGGGAAAAACCAGCGGTCAGTATCTACTAACTGTCCAACATGGGATTCGAACTTGCGAATGAGAGTAAAGGGCATGTGGTTATGTGTCGGGTCGGGACATATGTACAACATAGCCAACTGCGGCTCAAGGGATGACACAGCTCGTGCATGTAATTGATAAGTTCCATTAGTAAAGCATTAATACAAAATATCAAATAAATCAATATCAAAAATAAGATAATTTCGAAAAGATTAAAACCGATCTAACAATCACTTAGAAAGTGTACATATTGAACATTTTAACGTATTAATTAATTGGTTTCTTTTGTATCCTCCGAGAGAAAGAAATCACTCTTCAGACATATATCTGAATTGGAAAACAGCGATAAATACAAAGACATTCGTATCAGCAACGACCTCACAAAACAAGAAAGGGAAGCGGAAACCGCTCTTAGAAATGAGGCGAAGGAAAGGGAAAAGAAAGAATCGGGGGAATTCATGCATCGGGTACGGGGACCGCAGTGGAACAGGAAAATAGTCCGCCTGGCAGTAAGAAAAGAATAATGCATGTCGAAAAAATCCGATGTATGTTTACAAATGCAGATACTCTCACCAACAAAATCGAGGAACTTAAATCTTTAATAAATCATGAAAAGTTAGACATCATTGGAGTTGTCGAGGCTTTTCCTAAAAATTCCAGATACCAAATAAACAAGTCTGAGTTGAATATTGATGGATTTGAAGCTTTTCCCGGAGAGATGGAGCAAACAAATGGATCGAGAAGAATTATCATATACACGGCACACAAACTAGGAGCCACGGAAATATCAATCAACAAAACATTTAATGAACAATTATGGGTAAAAATAAATCTTGATAATGGAAACATATTAACTATTGGGTGCCTGTACACTGTGTACAGGAGTCCAAACAGCGAGGATGAGAACAACAGAGATTTGTGCGTGCTACTTACCAATATAGTAGAGATGAAAACATCACATTTGCTAATAATGGGAGACTTTAATTTGAAATATATCAATTGGGATCAGTTGACCCCATCTAGAAAAGCAAAACATTTGAAATACCAATTCATTGAATCAATCAAAGATGCGTTTTTATTTCAACATACAAAATTATGTATAAGGAATCCAACGAGAATCAGAGCAAATAATGAACCCAGTATTTTAGACCTAATATTTACAAACGAACAAGATATGATTAGTAACATTGCAATAAAAAGCGGAATAGGAAAGAGAGACCATGGTACTATGATTTTTGAAATGAACTGTACAAAAACTTATTACATTAGCAAACCAGTTAAGTATAACTACAACAAGGGCGATTACAAACAGAAAAGGACAGATCTATCGATAGATTGGAAGGAAATATTACAGCGCGCACCGGACACTAAATCAAAACACGAATTATTTCAAAAGATTGTAAAATCCACTATTGATATGAATATACCGAAGAACATTCAAGAAACGAAGAAAAGACAAAATCCTCTCGACATTCAAACTGCACAGGCTATAAAACGGAAACATAGGAGCTGGCAAAGATATCTTGAAACCAGGGAAGTTCGGAAATATAACGAATACGTGAAAGCAAGAAACAAAGTTAAAACATTAGTAAGGAAATTAAAAAAGTGTTAAGAAAAGGATATCGCTAAAGATGTCAAGACGAACCCCAAAAATTTTTGGATTCATCAAGGGAAGATCAACTATTTTACAGTTACTTAAAGTAATTGATAAGTGGACAGAAGTTAGCGATCAAGGAGGATCAATCCAAACCATATATCTAGACTTCCTGAAAGCCTTTGACACAGTCCCACACCTACGGCTCATCGGCAAATTAAAATCATACGGATTATCACCTGAAATCATCAAATGGGTAGAAAGTTTTTTAACTAACCGGAAACAGCAAGTATCGGTAAACGGAGAACTGTCAAAATGGATGGAGGTGACAAGTGGTATCCCCCAGGGAAGTGTTTTATGACCGATTCTGTTTGTAATCTATCTTAATGACCTTCCCGAAACTATTAAATCAGCCACTTACTTGTTTGCAGATTTTTAGATATAACGCAAAAAACAATTTTACAGGATGATTTTAATCAACTCCAAAAATGGTCTGATCGATGGCTTTTAAAATTTCATCCTGATAAATGTAAGGTGCTATATCTAGGGAAGAACCCAAATAAAACGGCCCTACATTTATATAAAGACACTTTGGAAGGAAGAATACAGGTAACATAAGAGGAGGTCTCGAAAGAAAAGGATCTTGGGGTAACAACAGACAACAGCCATATTCATGATGGCGTCAATAAAGCAAATAGAATAATGGGAACTATCCGAAGAACCTATAATTATTTAGATAATCAAACATTCTGTCTATTTTATAAAGCACTTGTCAGACCACATTTGGAATATGGCGCCTGCATATGGAACCCGTATTTACAAACACAAATAAATGAGATAGAAAATGTACAAAGAAGAGCAACAAAACAAATACCGGGAATGAAAGATTTAACCTATGAAAACAGACTGAGGATCCTAAAGTTACCTAAAACACAGAAGGCTTAGAGGAGACATGATCCAAGTATATAACTTGATACATGGAGGATATGATCGAGTCGTCGTAGAGGGATTTTAAATTCCAAATTACAACAAAAGAACAAGGGGCCACTCTTTGACATTGTTAAAACAACGAGGTCTTCTAAATTTGAGAAAGTATTCATCCAAGGAGCGGATCATCAATCACTGGAACTCTCTTCCCGAAACAGTGGTTACGTCACCATCAATAAAAGCATTTGAATCTCGCTTGGATAAGCATTGGGGGCAGCCCGAATGCTACTTTAATCATGAGATAGATAATACTGAACTTATTAATAGTCGGGATGTATAATATGATTAGCGATCTGGATATATAGGCATTATGCCTGCGTCCAGTATTATTATTATTATTATTATTACAAGCTAACCGATATTTACATAATATTTAAATCATTTTTCGCAATTTGCAATTATTTTACATGATGAATAATTTGCGTGCCCCTGTGCTTTGGCTGAGGTGACCAATATTACATTTCACGGTCCCGGAATAGCAGTTGAGAAGGGTTGTTTTTATCTTGTACACACGTTAACGTTCCTTCCACATATTTATAATTCTAAATATAACTGTCGAAGACAGATAAATCTGGATCAAATTATCGATGAAATGTTACATAATACATATGTATTAGACCACGATTGAGTGCATTGTGGTATAGCGATAGGCCTAGGGCGTCTCCTTGCAGGCGGTATATGGAATTTTCAAATTATTATGTGCCTAGATGAAATAAATGATTTGTTTTAATGTCCAGGAGACAGGAGTCATCTCGTCTTTCCGTGTCGACACCAAAATAAAACAGGCCTATTCAAGGATACGTCCTTGGCCTACTGTACGATACTGACCGTGTATCCGATGTAAATCCTCAGTTATATAATTATTTTTTTTAGTAATAGCTACATGTACATGTAGCCCTCACAAGATTTTGTGAATAGTTTGAATAGGCATGTTTGCATGTTATATTAAAAAAAAATTGCCGCCGGTGGTGAGAATCGAAAGATCAGAATATCTGTACGTTAACACTATGCCAGATTTCTGTTTTTTTATAGACAGTTATTTTTTTATAAGAAGCAGATAACACTGTTATTTTAATCACCTACCTTTCATAGCAAATATTTGATGATGCATGATTTAGTATTTCCTAATAGGAAAAACACTTTTGTAAATGTAATGTGCTTGTAACTGTTATTTCAACATGAAGAAAAGTTTAAAAAATGATAATAACACATTTGCCACAGATCATAAAGTTTTTTGTTGTTCTTTAATATACCTGGTATACGATCATCTTTGTTTGTTATTTTATTGATTTTTTCCGAAATGCTCGAACGTCGGTGAAGACACCCCTGAGAAGAATGAGTTAGATTTCGCCGAGACGAAGCACAGGCAAGCACAGGCTCGTGTTACGTTGATACGGAGAAAACGACAGTTTTTATTTTATAACGTTACCATGGAATATCAAAGTTATGTGCAGTGAGAAATTGCTCGCAACCAAGTACCGCGGTTTCATCGGTTTTCGACGGCGAAAGACCAAAATAGATTTTTTACACACAATGTCAAACATATTTAATTCAAATCATTAATTATACGTTTCAGAAGCATGTTAATGATGTTTTTGTGCAATATTTCATGAATTTCATCTACTAAACGAAGCATTGTATCCACAAACGCTGAAAGATTTAAATTGTAGCATGGGCCTACTGTTTCTTTTTCTTTTTGTCTTTTTCTTTTTGTCAAAGTAAATAATGAAATGTTTCAAGATAAACTTATATACTATTGTTTTTAAACTATGTTATGCTGTGTATGAGTGCAAATTGCCACCATAATACTACAAATGAATGCTTATTCCTTCAAAACGCCAGCTTGCAAGGTCGAATCAACCGGGCTCATAGAGGACTAAAAAGTGACGTCATTGGAATGTTCGGGATCAAATCGTCAAATTTAGAAATGGTAATCAGAATAAAGAAATTAAACGTTTATTTACTCACATCGCAATATTTTCCTATCGCAACTGTTACAGGAAATTCTTATTACCTGGTATCGAGTTCTATGCCTGATTAATCTCGATATAAGTGCTGAAAATATCTGGTTTATTGATATTGTTCCGCTACTTTTGTTGAGTTTGAATTCGCAAATTCGAAGGGCGTCAGAACGCTTGTTTTCAACCGGAATCAACACTGTAGTGATAAAGACCTTCAAAGTGTTTTTTTGCATCGGGGGAACAGGGACATAAAAAGTTGATTTTCTCAGAAAGTAAAAAAAATAAAATACATTAATTTTGCTGGAACACTAAAAAAAATAATTCTGATTTCGGAACAGCTGGAATTATGAAGATAACTCTAACAGTATTTTTATTATTATTAGTATATATTATGTAAGTTAACAAGCTAACCGATACTTACATTATATACATGTATATAATTGGCTTTTTAGGTAAAATATAGTTTTTCGTTTAAATATCACACACAGTGTATATAACAATAATGACAATAAAAAAGCTAACCGAATTTTATAACATATATGTAAATTCATTTTTCACAAAAAATAATACGGGCAGCCACTTGAAACGTCATGATATACACGTGCATATCAAAAGGTCTCCAATACTTTTAAATGACTTACATATCAATTCACTAGTAAACGTTTCTGTCATAATTTGCGTGCCTCTGTGTTTTGGCTGAGGTGACCAAGATTGCATTTTACGGTCTCGGAATAGCAGTTGAGACTGCTTATTTCACACATGGTCATAGAAATTTAACTGTCGAAAACAGATATATCTAGATTTAATATCCCATGAAAAGTTACATAATATAGGACCAAGATCGAGAGCATCGTGGGTAGCGATAGGTCAAGGACGTCTCCTTGCAGGCGGTGTATGGGATTTGCAAATTATTTAGTCTAGATGAAATAAATGATTATTCTAATTACTGGTTTATGTAAATAATGGATGTACTTGCAATATTTCCAACGTCGGACATTTTTATTTTGCTATTATTAATATCGATGCTGCTATCGTTTTTGCGATGAGATGAGATGAGGAAGTTTTGCCGAGTCATCTCTGTTTTCCCTGTCGACACCAAAATAAAACTTGTATTGTAAGATAGTGACCGTGTATTCTGTTTATCCTGTAACTTTTTCATTATAAAATATAAAAGAAACACAATTTAACAAAGCATGACAATTTATTTACTCGTGCCCTCCGGTCCTCGAACTCACGATCTACGGCACCCACTCGCGTTGCCAAACATAGCTGCGCCTTCTACCACTGCGCCACATCCAAATCCCATATTTTACTTTTTCATTATACATACACAAGATGGTATTCAAAACGAAAGCAAATTGCCTGTTATTTACACGATTTCGCTCAAAGCAAAACGCTTCTTTGATGATCAAGAAAAGATGCATTCACTAAACCGAATGAGTGTGTATATACGTACTCCTTTTTACTACCGTGGGAAATATGTAAGCGACGTCATTCCGGTGACGGTAACGTCACTGTTTGGCGGGACTGACTGCCGTTTCATTCATTCCTAATAAAAGTGACGTCACTGGAATGTTCGGTATCAAGTCATCAAATTTAGATATTGAATCAAACGAAAGAAAATAAACATTTATTTACTGACATCGTACAATTTTCCTACCGAAACTATCACAGGAAATTCTTATTATACGGTATCGAACTCTGTGCCCGACTTATGTCGATATTTATAGTGCTGAAAATGCATTGTGTCTTGATATTGTTCCGCTTCTTTTGCTTACTTTAAATTCGTTAAATGAACTTAACCCGCGAAGGGCGTAAGAACGCTTTTTTTCAACGTGAAAAAAACACCGTAGTGATAAAGACCTTCCAAGTGAATATTTGCATCAGGGAAATAGGGACAAAAAAAGACGATTTTCTCCAAAAGTAAGTAAGTTACACCACATTAATTTTGCTGGAACACTTAAAAAACCGTTCTAATTTCAGAACTATTTCAGAACAATTGTAATTATGAAGATATCTCTTACAGTATTTTTATTATTATTATATATAATGTAAGTTAATTATAAACATCAACATATCTTGATGATATACTGAGATACTTACTCTGAATTTACTGCTTTGGCATTCCCTTTTTTCGTTTTAGCTGACGAAGACATTGTTCAATTAAAGTGTCTGCACCTGGAAAATATTACAGCGTTGTCCGGGTGAACTCATTGATGGCAAGTATAATACGATAACGAACTTCATCATCGACAAAAAGTAATTTTTCCCCTTTTCCTTTAAAAGGGAAACAATTCATATATTTAACATCTGTATTAGTCCCCTACCGGTAACACCGGAGGGAACTTAAAAGGGAAACAATTCATATATTTAACATCTGTATTAGTCCCCTACCGGTAACACCGGAGGGAACTATACTACATGTATTTGTCTGTCCGTCCGTCCATCTGTCCGGATTTAATTTCCAGATGATAACTTGATAACGAATTGATGGGATTTTGATCAAATGTCACACAATGGTAGCATATGAAAAAATAAATACAGATTGGGATAGAATTTGCGGTCAAAAGGTCAACTACAGATGTTTAACATTTTGTTTGGTTTCCTGATGATTATTTAATAAGAACTGATTTTGTTCAAACTTCATAATATTAACTTGAGAACACATAAACGTCCAAAATCCGTAATTGGTTCATTTTATTTCATACATGTTAACAACTAACAGAGCTAGGATCCAGATAATAATATATACAACAGCAATTGGCCTGTATTGAATAAATTTATATTCATGGGGTCAATAATAATTTTAAGTTACACCTAATTACACATCTATACATATCCAATACCCATACAAATGGTATAATGTGATATCTAACAACTGTTCGAATATATGCATCCAACAGGTAATCTCCATTCCTGTGTACCGTATTACTGGAAACAATCCAAGCACAATGTGCAGTATAATCCTATACCAGTGTAAATGATATAATGTAAATACATTTAAATTATACCTTTAATTAAAAAATACATAATTACATTGATATTTCAAGATATAATGAGAAACTCAGATATTATAAAAATTGTTCGGAAGTCAACTACGAGGTCACTCGTTGTCCTGATTTTCTGTTGTAAGGTTTCGTCTGGGCGTACTCGGCATTGGTGCTGACTATAATGCTTTTAACAGTGGCTGGTTTTACACTAGAACTTTGGTCTGCCTGTACTTTAGAGGTACTTATACTGGAATTTAGGTATTTGGATATCCATTAAGTGGATTTAACGAGGTAGGTAAACTAAGTCAACTACGAGGTCACTCTAACTAAAAATAGATTGTTTCACAAGTTTAAGTTTCCGGATGATAACTTGAGAACACATCAACAACATTTCATAAAATGATCGCTTTAGTAAGCAATAATAATAAAGGCAAAAGACATGTGTTGCTTGCATCACTTATTGTAAGCATTATAATGAAT
Source organism: Argopecten irradians (assembly GCF_041381155.1). NCBI lineage: Eukaryota > Metazoa > Mollusca > Bivalvia > Pectinida > Pectinidae > Argopecten > Argopecten irradians. Next base: position 44,392,199 of record NC_091140.1, on the reverse strand, counting down.
GCATGTTTCGTAGCAGCATGGTTGATTGTTGAGTTGTTGTTCGTTGATAAATGATGTAGTGATAAATGATGACTGAGGCGATTGACTTCGTTCCATGTTATTTATTTAATTTGATATGCATCCTAAGTATATTACACTAACGACTGTTCAGCTCTAAAACTCTCGACGGGAATTACAATAATATTTCTCCATCTACTAAAATACATGTTCATAAACTGATGTCCATGCGTCCATGTAAAGATGTTGGGTGTATGTGTGTTGCCGTAGTGAAGTGTGTGTGTCACTGGTCAAACCTTATTTATACTGGAAAAATATTGCCTACGTAAAATAATTAATAATAGGCAATTAATATCATATGTAAATTGACAGGCATTACATGTGAGTACAAGATCACATTACATGAGAATGACAGCTAGGAAGTTCTGTTAGACAGACCAGTCTGACATGTGCTAGACTAGTTCTGTTACATGTGTAGTCCATACACGACTAGTGAAATCGCTTCATAAAAAGTAACATGTCATAGAAACCTTGATTGAAGACGACAATTACTACGTTACAACCATGCATTCGTTGTGTGTTGGTTCGTTATAAACGTATTTTTTCTGTACACATGTTATATACACCTTTTCAATATTTTAACACTACATACATATTGTATCAGTAGCCACTTTTCAAAATAGTACAGTATCATATTATAGCATCATCACGGTGACACGCGAACATGAATTATCCCGCCTCAGACAAAAAAAATCTTGTATTACTATTGTTTAAAATCACAAGATATCCAAGATATAGTCGTATAAGGTTAGGAGAAATCGTATCTGGTTTGAACGATATTGTTATTGTTCTTTGCCCCTAACGTTATTAGCAACAAGATGACGGTCATGTAACGCTTCGTGATGATGGCACTCAAAAGAGATGGGGAAAAAATGTTTTAATAATAGCCTGTTGACCACTTTCAAAGCAAAGCGAAATCGGCAACACTTATCTAGGATTATTTACCAGAAATGGACCATGACAACGAATTCGAATCTTCAAATAGGTGAAAATTGTTTCAGTTTTGAGTCGTTTTGGTTTCCATACCTAATGTATTTTGCAGTTACTTCATTGAAAGGGTCTTCGACAGGAAAAATTCGTTACACAGTTTGTTAGTGAACTAATGTGTAAAAAGGTTGGTCTAAAATAAACAGAAAGCTGGCAAATATATCAACAAAACTAACAACGGATCGCTCAACATGAATACGTACTTTCGATTTACATATATAATGCACGGCCGTTTTAAATTAGGCTCGTTACAGCTATTTAATCTTTGTCGAACGGGTTAATAAAGATCAAATACAAGTTAATACTTACTTACCTTGCTTTAATAACGATCTTGAGTTCACACATCAACTGTATTTTTGTTAATTAACCCCACGTCCAAGTCAGTGCGTCCTTTGTAATCTACTTCCCTGTATGATCATAGCAACTTGGGGTAAACAAACGGTGACCTCCCCTTTTACCTGGAATAACCGTGGTCTATATTTGGATACTATTCCGCTAAATCGGCAGTTGTGTCGTCTGCATTTAAATATTAAATAGCCTTTCAAATACATCGGTGTATGTACGTGTGTATCTTTTCACAACGGTACACATATGTACCTTTAACCTAGTACACTTAGTGTAAACCACGCCACGTCACACTTGTGTACAATTTTCAATGAATTTTCAAAAACAGTTTACAATCTTGACTATGTACGTGTGTAGTATATTAACACTTAGTGCCCACTACGGCACACTGTGAACATTGATTTCTCAATATCGCCGCTTGAATACCATATGTTTTGCATCTTAAAATATACAGTAGTACTGATCAGCAAATGATTAGAAAGGTATTGGATACCCTTATCCAGATGGTATTTAATGTGATATTCATTTACGTTGGAATAATGGACAAACCACTAAAAATCCGGTTAAATAAAAATCAAGTGACCAATAAAATATATACTTATCTTTAATTCATAATTATAATTTTAAATCAAACACCCTACCATTTTTTTATTTTTAAATTCTTAATGATCTCCTGTTACCACACATCAATATCAGAAGCAAATGCTAGTCTCGGGAAAATGCTAAATTCTCAGTTGATAATATTTAAGTATCATGCAACTGCGATGTATCAAGTATGAAAAGAAAGATGAAATATGGAATGCAAAAACGTGTGGAGAAATAGTATTTTCTTATGGACAAATGCTCTTTTACATACTTATTAATATTTGCAAACGTGATAATCAGTAAATAGTTACCTGACTGACTCGGAAACATCGATCGATACTTTCTTAACACATTGTCCATTATACACATTTTATGAGGAAATATTACGCTGTAAATTCACTGTAGAAAACCATTCTTTTCCTTTGAAAATCCTTCAACTATACCATCTAGCAGATAAACTGATTCACACATTTGTATCATTTATTATATCTACACTTGCTAGGCTTGTTCACTATACGCAAATATTAGTCGAGTTTGTTTACCATAAGTGCATGGAAACATTGAACTTTGAATTTGCGTATGAAAATGTTCTATGCAACGTATGGAGGCTACATTTTTTTTACATTTTGACGCACATTACGTGATATGTAATTTTGGAAACGTTAAAAATAGACATAGAGGCTATATATATAATACACTGTAAAATGCATTCAATATGGGGCGCTTTATTTGTACCTAGCGGAATTGCTCCATACAAGCATGTTAACATAAAAGCGAAATCCAATCACTATATGTCACATACAAGTTATAAATTAACTAATTTATAAGTACTGCTAGTTTTGCGTACCGGACAATCTTATTAAGTGTAAATATATAACTTCTTTTGCATTGTTAAGATAAGCACCATTTTCTAGATATGCATCTCATCTTAGAAGAATATGCAATGTGATGTCACCAGGGTACAAATGAAGATCGTTGAATAACGTTTTTCGTCTAATGAGACATTAAGGGCATGTAAGGAAAGAGTTAAATGAATCCACGCACGTGAATCCATCGTGCGGAAGGCAAAACTTTGAAACTGAAAATATCGTAATTAAAAGTACTTGTTCTGTTTCTCAATTTAAAGTTATAAATTTAAGCTGACTAGTTCCAAAAGTTAGAAAACACACGGTAAGGAAACATTTACCTAAATTTCATTTGAAGGAAGGAAAATTTGAGAATATATCTATAGGTATATACTTAATAGATATATCTGAATTATTCCAAAGAGAAGAAGTTAAAGTTTAATTTGCGTTGGAGTCGGTAACTTGTTTGCCTCACTTTCTAGGAATTTCTTAAAGCTTGACAAGACACCAATATTTTCCGGTAAGATATCACATAAATATGAGGGAGCTATATTATGTTCTATATTATAAAAGAGGGTTAATTTTCTTCTTATCACTCTCCGTTAATATATTAAAGCCATCCAATTTCTTCATAAATAAATTCTGTTTTAGTTTATATTGGTAGTCCTGTAATAATATGGGCGGCATCAAGTTGTTAATTTTCAAGATTATTGGGGCAACACCACAATTATCCCAATCGTCACATGCATACTCTAAGATAGCTCTTACATATGTTAAATACATTTTTCCCAATTTCTTTTCTGCTTAATAGAAATTTCAATTTACGAAAGGTTCTATTTATTTCAAGACCCTTATTCTAAATAATTTTATCTATATGTTTTGACCATGAAGCATCACTACTTAAAATTACTCCTAAGTGTATTTTTTTCTGTAATTTATATAACTGTTTTATTAAAGATAAAAAGTGGCTAGTAAGGGAAAATTGAAAAATGTAATTGTATGATTTCTATCTTTTGGGGTTGAAGGACATAAGCCAGTCATTTAACCATTTTTAGAGTCTTTAAATAAAGTATGAACAACAATATAATGTAATATCTTCTAAATGTTTAGTAGAGTATGATAATGAGGTGTCATCAACAAAGAAACATCATAGGAAGTAAGTCCGGTTGATATGTATATAGGATCTTACATGAGTGTTCATTTTCATATAGAGATTGAACAGTGTTTTTGATTGCGTTAAAGGTGGTATGAACGCAATGGGATACAGACACATTCATTTTAGCGCGTTAGCGCTACATGTAGAATATGTCTGTATCCCATTGCGTTCATACCACCTTTAACGAAATCAAAACACTGTTCAATCTTTATATTTACATAAATAAGTCTACTTTAACGTCAAATTATGTTTTTTTTCGATTTGAAATGTATCAATAACGTCTATTTCGAATAAAAATTGAGATAAGCGAGGCGGAACGACTACCGGTATCGTTGTCAGGGTAGTGACGCGGTCTGAAGTGAAGCGAGCCGCCATATTTGATTTTCAACCAAGGAAAGTAGCCTAACTGTGAAATAGCCTGTTGATCAAATGGTATGACTGTTGAGCTGCTGAATGTTTGTAATGAATGTATCGGTCTACGTACGCGATATAAACTAAATTATTCATAGTTTTTATTTTATTGTACGGATGATAGACAAGTGTTTGCATGGTGTGTTACTGACGTAACTCCTCGAACATTCCTGAGGAAAGCCCCCGGTTGAAGCCTCGACCAGCGATTCTTTTTGTTGTTTATTACCGTTACAATGCTTGAACACATATTCTGTTTTGATGTCAAATACATTTTAATTGGATCTTATAACAACTCTTTAATATTATTTTGAATCCGACAACGAGGAAACTTTGTTTACACTTCACACAGTAGACCAACCGAGTAGGCTAATGACGAGCATGATATTCATATTGTCTGTGCCGCCTAAGGATCAGTCTTGAGACAAATAGAAGACCGAAATATTTATTTAGTTTATCATTAATTCAAAGCATATCTGTCATCTGAAAAGGTAACATGTAAATTAAGTAATTAAAGTTTATTTAGATTATCATATGACGCAAAATCTTAACGAAGCGTGAACTAGAAGTAGTCCGATCCTACTCTGGCATTGTATTCATATGTCGTTGCGTTTACGCTAATTTGAACGCAACACTCCTCCCATTGACTTTATAGGGGCATATGTAAATATATGAGATTTTATGAAACGAGTCTAAGAATTGTTTATTTTTGCGAGCCTTGGCGAGCAAAACCTAAAACTTCGAGACGAGTTTCATAATATCTCATATAAAATGAACACAAATTTAAGATACTTTTTATCACATAACTACAAATACCTACATTACAAAGAATTTTACGTCAATATTTATTCCGAAAATTCAGCAGAGGCCGCCATTTTGTCCCGCCGTCCTCATAATCCTGACGTCACGTCATTTTCCCTGACGTAATTTTATTGCTTCTGTCTGACGTCACAATGATTTTCTAGCCAATAAAATGTCCCCAGGTAATATTACACTAGTGACATATGCAAAAATATTACACAAGCGAAATCTAGGGATATCTGGCGGATAATGTGATAAATCTTGATAATATTAATAAGGAAAAATAGAGGTCCTGGGACGGATCCCTTTGGTACACCAGTATTGAAAAGACGATTTGGAATTATTCATCCAAACTGTTTTCAGCACGACAAATAAGTACTATCAATGTATAGGTATAGGTTTCCGTTTATATCATATTTTCTAAGTTTGGGGCCTTTATGCCCAATTCTATCAAAGGCTTTTGAGAAGTAGCAAACAAAGATACTCATTGTTAATGATGTTCAAAAGATATTTCAAAATTCTATTTAATTTAGTTGACTCATGAAAGAGTGTTTGGATGCAAAGATGATTGAATCTTGTTTATGATATTGTTTTGGTTGAAAATAAATGTAAATTCGTTTTTATACTCAAAAAACACATTTTAGTAATGATATTGTTCTGTACTTAGATACACTGTGTTTATCACAACCTTTGAATATAGGCATTGCATTTGCTACTTTCCAACCTTTGGAAGAGGAACAAGTTTGAAGGGACAAATAAGATATGATAATAAAGGAATGGCAATCTCATTAATAATCCGTTTTAGCAGTATATGGCTTATTCCAGTAGGTCAAATTGCATTATCTATACTTAAAATGCATTTGTGTTCGCTATGCTCTTACTCCGCAAAAAATACTCATCATTTTTACTTGCTGCTGCCTTTTGGGTGGCTTTCTTGTGGACTTTTTTGGTTTACCACCTTTTTTATAGATGCTATTTTTTATGTTCATAATTGATTTTATATTATGTAATGTTTTGTAATACAAGTTTGTGTTAATTGTTCAGTTATCCAGTTGTTCTGGATATGCTAGTCAATTAATAAATTGAAAATCATTCAAAATACATATATTTTGCACTTCATCAGAAGTGATAACTATATCGGTGAGTATGGAGTCATATTGTGCATGAAATGCAAGTCGGCGTATGCGTGAGTCATTAGTGTGGATATCGATGTAAATAATTCATTTAAATTTTGAATTTTTGTGTGTATTCAGAAATGTAGTTTGATCAATATTTACTGTAAATTGGAGAAGCGTAGCGGTGTTTTCTCAGGGTTTAAGCATTTTCTAGTATGTTTTAGTGTCATAATTGAGTCTATCAATAAGGTTATCTTTGTTTTTAAAATAAACATTTTATTGTTATTGGAACGTTTAATTAATATATTTATCAACTTTGTTTCGTGCTTTTTTAGTGTTTTGATATGTTGAAATTATTGTTGTGTTTTATCTTTGTAGGCTTTTGGTTCCGTCCCCTGGAGGAGATACACCAGAGTCTATAAAAGTGGTAGTGTTCTTGCTTACAGTTACGCATGACGGGAGTGGGACGGCTTTACAGGTAGGTGTTAGAATTGTAACTGCTGTCCCTATTGTATGGATCGTTAAAGGCGACTAAATTTAGGATTTTCTGTTTTCTCTTCTTCCTAACAGACTTTATTCTTCCTAACGTTTCCCTTGACAACCCCTCACTTTTGGCCTTCTGCTGAGCGCTCGACCCTGAAAGGTAGGCTTTGGGTTCTGTCCCCTGGCCGAGACACATTAAAGTCCATAAAAGTGGTCGTTTCTGCTCCTCCTACTTAATGCTCTGCATACTGGAAGTGGGACGACTGGTTCGCCGGTTGTCCAGAAGTCTCGAGAGCCGGTGAGATACTATTCAATCTTGCCCAAAATTTATTATTAGATAGAATGATTTCCTTTCTATTGACATCTATGCTTTTATTATTGCACTATCGACCTTAAGATCGGTAGTTATTAGCATTCCAACATGTTTGTACGATTTTCGTATAGTTATGCTGGCTTTATCTAAGGTCCAATTAAAGTTTGGGTTGGTATATGGTTTTGTTAAAATTAGAATTGCGCTCTCTTGCTTACATTGTATTCGAATTACCACGTCTTCGAGTACTGAATACATAAATCAGTACTCATAAAGTGTGCGAGTGTGCAGAAACGCGGTGAAGTCATTGGTATTTTTACAGCTTAAATCTTTGATACCATTGTTGTTGTGTTTATTTTGAGCCAGTAGTAGCAGCCAATCTTGAAGTCCACATTGAAGTACTTTTTCCATGATTTTATATAATGCTGGGAGTAGCGAAATTGGTCTATAGTTGTCAGGGCTTTGTTTTGATTTGATTCCCCGTCGGATATAGGGATGGTATTTCCACATCACCACGTTTGTGGAATGCAATGGTGTTTTTGAACTTCATTTAATAAATATCAATAGATCAAGCGTACGTCCTCCATATAGAATGACATACTTCTATGTGGTATTCAGTCGTTACCTTCAAGTACTTTGAGCCTTTCTGAAAGTTGGTTATGATATTGAATCAGGTTTTTAACAGTTGCTCTTTTCCAAGACCGTGTAACTTCGGGAGCTATGGTTCCTAGGGAATTCGTGTGTTGAGTTAGGAATTAACAAAACACACATAACATCGAACATCGAATCTAACAGGGATTTCGTGGGAGATAATATTTATCAATATCCAGTACACTTGTTGGAAAGGTTTGACAGGAGTCAAATCCAACTTAGTTATCTTAATTTTACCTGGTTAGATTCGTGCTTTAATACATAATGTTCGGGGTTTTGTTGAAATCATCCGCTGTTATTAAGACCTTTAATACCAGACTATTGTACATTGAAATTATTCAAACGTCCGAATTTTCATTTACTGTATCATCGCTAAACTCGTCACGTAATTTAAAGAATGGATTGTTTTTGTAAACAAAAATGGTAAATTGTGCGTTACCAGAAAATTATTTTATCTTGATTTGAAAATTGTCGTTAAACAGTGATTAGCCTAATCATGCAAACCATAATATATATGTATATATTTACATTCCATGTTGCATTCGCCTATATATCACTAGTATACCAAATTGTAGGAATATGAGAGTATGTCTGCAATTTACAAACAATGTAAACAAACATGGCCGCCAGTAAACAATAAACAAAGCTAGTAGCATACATGTATCATCACATAGGATTTGTATTCGAAATAATTAAACTTTAAATTAAAAATGTTGGCATTAATGAAATTAAAATGAAAATCAAGACGAAAACATATAAAATTGTAGTAATTAATATTTGGATACTTTCCAAATACCAAATTAATTAAAACGTCATAAAAACATCGTCCAGCGTCTTAGAACTGACGTCGTCTGCTACTGTGTCCGGAACACCGGAGGAAATTAAAAAAACTTATAGCCTACTTTGATTGAATAACACTAGGAAAAAATACAGCATGGGGCTTTTTCAAGGTACCTGGTAAGCTTTTGACTGTTTGAAGTAGAATTACACCGTGTAATTTCGAGATAAACTCAGCTTAAAACTGATGGAATGTTCAACTTAATTTAAGAACAATCACATCGTTTGCGCTTTTACACAGCATAAAAAGGTGGTGTTTCAAGCTAATGTTAAAAATCCCATAGAAACTGCCCACAGTCCAATTTTCTTGAAACTTTGCATTTTGAAAGTACTACTAGTTGCCCCTTTAAAATGACAATTCTTTTTCCTTTTGTGATTTTAAAATGGCCCAAAGGGCCTGCATTCTTTGGAGTCATTTTCATTAAAAACTACTGCACAAACATGCCAAAAAAGGTTAGCCTTTGTTAAATATTCTACATTGTTATTCATAAATTATTTGAGTAGATCGTATACTTTATATCTAAGTCATTTCTTTTAAATTTTTAACGGAAAATTTAGTTTGAAAAAATATTTTGTACGAAAAAGTAACACTTTTTGGAAAAAATGAAAACGAAACATTGCTCTTTGTCATCTCATTTCACCCTGTTACTGGTTTTGTCCACAATTTTACCCCCATTTAAAAATACTCCCATGACATTTTCTGTCTATGTGTAAATTAAGGTCAAAATTAAAATCCGGGAAAACTGTTTTTGAGTGATTTCAAAATAGTGAGTGCATTTTAGCAACGGACCACTTCTTTGTTAGTATACCTAGTTATACATTTCCAGTTTATGATTCCAAAGTCCGATATAAGTGAAATTCAGTGTACAGTAATAATTTTTAATGCTTAATATCATGGTTAACACCTTTTGAAATATTGGTTGCCATGGTAACAAAACGGAGGCCTCTGATTGGCTGAAATTTAAACGATGTCAGAATTAAGTGAAAATTGGTATATAGAGGTTACGAGGTATGCTGAATAATATGGTAACTTTTTCAAAAAGATTTGCTGCCATGGAAACAAAATGGAGGCCTCTGATTGGTTGAAACAGATTTAAGTGAACAATTGGTACATATTGGTTATAAAATATGCTGAATAACATGGAATCCTTTTTTAAAAAGATTGATTGCCTTGGAAACAAAATGGATGTCTCTGATTGGTTGAAATTTAGATATTATTAGATACTTAATGAAAATTGGTACTTATGGTTTTTATGGGGTAGTGCCGATTGAGATAGTAATAGGTTTTTTAAATACATTGTTGGCCTTGTTTCGAAATAAAAGCCGTCTGATTGCTCAAAATTAAGATTGTAGCACTTTTGTGGTGCTGGTATTATTTTTAAATTTTACATACTTTATTTGAAAATCAAATGTAACTTGTTTCCCTCTTTAATCATTTTTAATTCAATTTAAAATAGTTTTTATCTACATAAGAGAGATGGGTAATCTTAATTTGTATCTTTTGCGTTTAAGTTGCTGACGAAAATATATTTCTTTCCAATAATTATTTGATTTTTGATATGAAAAGAGAAACTATATTTGTTTTTACTCAAGAGCATATCTAGTTGTTAGGCTTTTTTTGTACTGTTAGGGAAGATGCATGAATAGAAATGCAATAATGTTAGAGTGCATATGTTAGTTAACAAAAAAATTCTATCACTAACTGTTGTTTTATTTTTATTATGGTGTCTATGGTATCAATTTTAAATTTATGGTCAAACTAGGGCAAATATTGATTTTTTAGAAAATTCCCACTTGCTATATTTCAGCCAATCCCCAAATTGCTATTTTCCCGGATTTCAATTTTTTGAAAAAGTGACTATTTTATAAGATTTTAACCTATAGCGTAAAATGGGTTTAAAAGTGTGGACATCATTCGATAGCCTGCCAAATATTTCGAGCAAACCCAATATCCTCAATTTTAATTCTTGACAAAAAAATTGAGGTCTTTTTGCTTAAAAATCAATTAAAATCGTAAAAATCATTCGTAAATATCATGCATAAATGGATTATGAAATATTAAACTTCTGGTAATTGAGGTATCTATTTTATTAACAAAAATAATTAAAAAATGAAAATTATGTTCAAAAGATGGACACAAGGGTGGTCCCCCTTGATTGCCAAATACCAAAAGTAATTTTAGAAAAACATTCATTTCAGGCCCTTTATACCTTTTTAAAACATACTAAAATGATTAAACAGCACATAAAAAGTAAGTTAATGTACCTAAGAACCTTTAACACTGGCAAACTTTGAAAAAATTCGGCACGTGGGCGGACTTTTGCAACTCCCACTTTACTCAGCAATACTGATTCCGGAGTGACTGTAATACACGTGGCCTATCTGCAGAGAAACAGAAATTAAATTGTAGTGTTGTGAATTTGAGGATCAAAGGGGGGGAATAACCCTTACTGAGTACAGAAGATTCTTCCCATCAACTGCGAACGTATTCCGGAGTGAGGCGCTCGGGATGGTATAATGCCAAAACTAGGCTAGACCGAAGAAAAACGACGACAGTGCTAATGAGAACCAACTTTATCACAAGAACTCTTTGATTAATATCGACAGATATCTGACAGACTGATAGAAACATAAAGAGTTCATAAAAGCGAAACCAGGCACTCTCAATGGCCTATCAAAACTATCATAGAAAAGTCAGATTTAAATAAGATTGTATCTTACCTTTCAAATGGCATAAAACATCCCATTATCCTACGTCAAAATATGTGGTTTAAATAAATCACTCTGTCCTCTTTGTCTCTCGCGGAATAGAATTCCATCATTAGCTAGGCCTAAATCACCTCAGCAGCGTCCTTCCCCAAGCGCTGATTCGGAACCACATCACTACTATTGTAGGGTTTCTACATTACGCGATATTAACTGTCACATCAAGAGATATAATGTTTAAATATTTTGAAAATGTATGTTATTTAGTATAGTTTTACATATTATTGCTAAATTAAAGTTTGATGTGGTATAAAATGTATTTTATTATTGATTTGATACCATGGAGGAACTATATTTATATCTGGAAAATATCCGCTGTTCCGGTATTTGTTCCTGCTGACGTCAGCAATGTGACGAGCGGCAAAATAAACGAATTATTAGCGAGTTTCTTTTCCCAAAAACAGTTGAATGTAAATATAACTGGCGACATTAAATTTATCATGTCACCCAAATTGTATTTCCAATTGACTATATACTACAATTTGGTAACTGTTTATTGCTTAAATATATTCAACTCGCGGCTAAAATGGTAATCTCGTACCTTAATAAATTATACCTAAAAGTACCCGCTGTGAGTATTATGTGGTGACAATCCTACCGCGTGTAGTTCGCTTTGAAGAGCAAAACAATATCGATCATTCATAATCGATATTTTATCGATATTTTGTACACCAAAAATTCTTTAAATGGGGCACTCTTTATAACATGTATAAGTAGTTTGTTATCATTTACGACACATTATATAGAATTTGTTGCTTAAAGCAGACATCTGTGTTTGTTTTTACTTAGTGCATCTTTCCGACAGAAGTATGCACGTACCAGCGCGATCTTGCCTTGCCCACGTGTGATATCTTCGACTTTTCGGTTCGGTTGATAACAAATATTTTACCGTCTTTAAACGTTAAATATGTCGGTACTTTTAAATTTTGTAACTGAGAGAAAGAGTAAGTATCAGGACATAGAATAAGTTGCATAACGCCTGGCATTTCGTTTCAACTGATAAATTTAAATTATTAGTCGCTTTAAGAAAATTATAAGACTTTTTATATTTATTTTTAAATTATTAGTCCCCTTTTTTAAAATCCATGCAAAAAATATGGATTTTTAAAAAGAAATAGCCAGTACTGGGTACTAACTATTAACGATACACAATAACCAAGAAATGCCATTTTGTTCGTCGCGTCATGTTCAAGTCATTGGTTTAACCGGGTTTCGCTAAGCTTAGACGTTTTGCGGATTGCTAGCATTAGCGCTCCCCCGTTTAAGCGAGTGTATATCGAGGTCATTTTTCAAGGTACTTCAGGTCAGTTGTTTTTTCTTAATGTACTTTCAAATCTTTCACATTCGAAACCCATCACGTCCTCAAATGACCCATTTCTATTTCAAGGACGGAAAAAACTCAACAAATCTCGTACATTTGATAACATCTAATTCTAAAAGTCAAAGGCGTCTGAAGTGAATTACCCGATAGACATACAATCACGCTAAGTATAGCTAATGTGTAAGTTTTTGGCAAGTTGTACAAAACATCTAAATATAGCCACTTTTCTCTTCTTTACACTACAAGCACAGATCACCGTAGAATTATGTAGGCAGGTAACAGTGAAACCAAAAACTACTCCAACTTTCATAAAAACTGGTTTATTTACTATAAATTACCCCGACTTTTATGAAATTGCTCCATTATGAATCCTTCGCAAGTCTCTTCATTTCACCTAAAACACTCCTTCATGTGTCGCTCAATAGTAATTAACGTATTATTGATAATTGAAGATGTGATGCATCTACGTGCACAGATTCGTAAACTGAAGTGGAATTGGAGTAACATAGTCATAGTTATTTTACGTCAATCTGAAGGACTTATACTAACTTGAGATATTAGATTTTCATCCTTGCACTACGACATGCAAAGTTGTAATTGAGGCTTTATCATCAGACTAATATGTGAGACTCTGTGAGATGTCCGATTCGTCGGGACACCACTTCATTTGTTTTAAAAAGTGACTAGGAAGAAGATTAAGGATAAGAAAAGCCTTAAATACCTAGGATAAATAAATTATTATGTTATGTTAGGAAATGTTGTATCAAATAACGAGAACGATAGTGTTTTGTATTTTCTCCGTAAATTATAGACGTTAAGTCCGCGGCACTAAATTTTGTGTCAGTGAGCGTCAGTGTACAAGTTGGTAGAATAATTAATCGAAGGGTCAAACGGAAAAAAGCGATCGGCAATTACTTAAATGAACGACCCGATGAATTAATGTGCGGTGCCGGGCAAACGTTTAAACAGATTCGTATCACGTGATCGTTGGAAAGTTTATATAAGAGCGCAATTTAAAAGTACTGTCACTTCAGATTTGCTCAGGCCAGCGACAGCAAACATTCACTGCTACAGCAATGTACTAAGTCTTTAAAAACTATGGCTCGGGATTTGGATAATCTATACAAAATCAATGTATTTACTGTATATACCTATACACTGGTACATGATTCAAAATTCGAAGAGAAATTAACTACAATCTAAATTGTTCTGAGGTGCTCATCCGGTCATGTCAATCTTAACGTACAGACGACGGAAGCGTTTGAATTGATAAACGGTGTAAAATCCTTTTTAGGCTATTTATCTCTTCGTTTTTAGGCATATGGGAGAAAAAGAATCATTTTCCCTACCTATGAGGATGTGCAACGAAATCACAACTTTCGGTGGGAATTCAAAACTGAATGTCCAACCCCTCGGCAAGCCATCACGGTTTTGACGTTCATGAATTACCCTTAGGGTTGTGATTTCGTTGTCACATCCTCTAGGTAGAGAATGATTTCCCCATCAGTGCTAATGTGATGTGCACATGTTTCTCATAAAATAAGTTGGTGTTGGACTTTGGGCCTAAAACGAAGTTTTAGCCGATCTTGGAGAAATCGGTGAATCGGTATATCATTTTACAGAAAGGAGTAGATATGATAAGACCAACATATTTGGCCAGTGAGATTTTTTCAAGCCGGAAAAAATTAACTCTGATCCACACCGAACGCTTTCAACAATCAATAAATGACGTTTAAACCATACTTGCCATATCAAAAATATTTTTTTTTAAAACCATATGTACACGATGTGCTTATCAAATCATGACGTCATCAAATCGATGATTTTCCTCTACTACCAAACTTTGCTAGAAATTCATCATTTTTAGGTTAGAAAAGGCTTGAAATGAGGATTTGGCCAGTGACCTTGTAGCAACATTATATATTGCATGGATATGCGTAAATACACGATACCACAAGGTGAGCTGATAAAATCTCTTTCTGCTCCACGAAGGCGGCCACATTCATTTTTAGAGAGAAAACCAACACACAAAGGTATGATCTTTCAAGGTTTTTTGTGAAAAATGGCAGGATAAAGCATGTTGATGACGTCATAGTGAACATAATTGGCACATGCGGGTTATTTTCGGTTATGTTATGTGTTATCAAAAGTATTCAACTGTTATATGGCAAATAAATGTAGTTTTCAACACTGTAGAATTAAGCTGGCCATATTTGAGGATTCTTAACGTCCTTCTTACTATGGATCTAAATATATAATGCTTATAGTTATCTAAAGGATAAATCTAATTGCAGTTTATAAATTCCTAAGTAAATGGGTTAAATAAACATATATATCAAGTAAATACTTACTTAACTTGCTGTAATAAATGGTCTTAGGTTCACACATCAGCTACATTTCACGTATGTATACATTGTATGTCCCCCCACGTCCAAGCCAGTGCGTCTTTTTCTATCTACTTCCCTGTAACTCGGGTAATACAAATGATGACCTCCCCCCTTTTACCTGGAATAACTGTGAGGCCATACTAGTTGGCGATCTAACTTAAATGAAGAAATTTTATGCCAAGGGGAGATAATCCTTAGAGCGATTTCATTAGATTAGGAAATGATATCCCGGTAGTGTTAAATGACGGCAGTCGAGGCCGCCGGAATATGTCGTCTGTCTAATGGATATCGTACTGGGAAACCTGCGAAACTCAGATGAACCTTTTCAAACGATGACCATCTAAGTGGTCGTTCCAAACACCAAAAATGTCGTTTTGTTCAGAATAACTTTTTTTTTAAGTTTAATGCGTAATATCCCACTTTGTAATGTTTTAGCGTTTAATTGTTAGGAAGAATTTCACAGCAACTAGTAATGAAAATGTCACTGTTTACCTGTTTGACCCACAAATATCTCTGCTTAATGACTTTCCCCCATAGTCAACTTATTTTCAGTCGACAAATCATGCCAGGATTTGGCTTAACTCCAAAATTTTTCATCTTAAATGATGTGTCTATTTCGAATTCCCTTCATTACTCAAATCTCGGTTAAAAGCAGGCTGAGGCTGACAGCTAATATTTGTGTTAACATTTTGTGCCAAAGGAACGATAGCTAGAGGTATCGTCCCTTACGTCTCTTAATTTCATTTTTGGGTACTATTCCATTTAACCAGCAGTTGCGCCGTCTGCATTTAAATGTGAAATAGTCTTCTAACGGTTTTTAATACTTGCGTATTTCGCCACGCCAAAATGTGATCTAAACCATGATTTTCATATTGGATACATAAGATTTTTACAGTCAGACATCTTAAGACATTATAATGATATGGTTCCTGTCTTTTACCGTAAAAGTAAAACAATTGTGACATTGTATTAGATTAACCTAAAATGTAGTCGCGACTAAATTTGTTTAACACTGTGATGTTTTCTACCAAAAGCACGATTATGCTACATTCCGTTTAGCTATTGAATTTCTGGCAATCGGCCACCGTGAGATTAACACATCACTAAATATATCAGAAATACCACTGATGATAAGATTATCATGAATAAGTATATGTAGCCAGGTGTTGTTTACATCATTTTAAATCATCGCGCCATTCGTCATTTAAATGTATATGAGTAAAGTGCATGTGCCGCACGGACCACTTGTCCACACTCTATCACCGGCCTCTCCCCACCGCCCTCTCACTTCACCTCTCGAAAGGAACGGACGTCCCTATCGAGCTCAACCCCAGCATTCAATTCACCATTGTCACAAAGAGCCAAGAAGCCCTGGTAAGTATCTGTATGAAAGTGTTCATTAAACGTATTCATCATGTAAATATAATATGTCCATTTCTGTCCATTTATATCATCGTGTGAATGACGTGTGAGAGAACTTATACTTTTATACTTTATCTGCTTTGCAGGTCTTCGTACCAATTAATAAATATTTGTACCAAAAGACAGCGTCCCTTATTATTTTGGGAACCCATGCTACAAATTGGCGCCCAACGTGGTTTGGTATTTTGTGGAAGACCAGGGCTGCGCCGACAAACCGGAGCAGGTGCCCGCCATAGCGGTGGATCCGCGATCCGTTTGGGAGGATCGGTGACCCGGAAGTGACCTTTGTGTCAGTGTGTGTTTCCGACTTTTCGTATCGTCCTGTTTCGACGCCAAGATATATGGCTGTTCGTTAGTTTTTGGTTGTATAACGTGTATCGTACCAATTTTGGATGAAGACAGACTGTACTTGTGACAGGATGACTTTGATATCGTCACGTGTGCTTGCGCATATGTGCATTTGATAATTGGTGATTCGCGAGTGACTGTTGTTGGCATTGCTAACGTGTGAAGTTATAGACATTCAAATACTTTATTGTGATTAATAATTTGATTTCTATTATGCTATTATGTATCAATAATTATTCGTAAATCATATATAACTTTAAATTGATATAGTAATTAGAATTAATTATAAATTTTGACATATTTGCACATTATTTTTTTTTTGTAACTGTTGTTGATTTCAAAATTGACTTCAGAAGCCTAATTTCAATTTCACATTCTATTTTGCTAGTTAACTTAAATTGTCCTCGTGTTTCTCAGCTTATCATGTACTTTGTATGATTATTATGACCATAACTGTCAGGATGCTTGTGTGGGTTTGTGAGTGATATTTCATGTATTCATTGTTCTAGTTTTCTTGCCAGGGCTGGAAGGATTTGATCACTGTCACCGAGCATCATCATCATCATCATCATCATCATTGACTCATCATCATGATAAGTTACCTCCCTTGCACTATACCCTGATTCCCAAATGCACATCATGGAGTAAGGTAAGCATGTATGTATATCTGCATTGATCCTGTTTTCAACTGTGTTTCATCATATTGTCATATTTATTCATTGATTTGCACCTGGCTGCCTACTCTTGGTAATTCTTGTATATTAATGTTGTAATTGTTGTTTACTGTTGATAGTTGTCATTGATATCTATAACTAGTGTTATCAACAGGGGCGATATATATTTTGTATCCACTTTTGTCATTTTGGACCTCAGATAATTCTAATGAGTTTGAGTAAGTTGGAGAAGTATTTAGATAAACCAATTGAATCCCCACAAAGGTTATCTAGTAGACCTATACTTGTAACTAGTAGTAAAGGTTTTTCTTTATTTAGGAATTTGGATTTAATCAAATGTTTAGGGTTCGAACTAGAAATAAATTGTTGGCCTGGAGCAAATTTCAATCAAACTTATAATTGGCTAAAGTCAAATCTTGCTGGTAAACAAAGAAAGTATGGGGATATCACATTATACATCTGGATAGGTACGTGTGACTTAACCAGCAAGAAGGGCAAATTTATAGATCTCGCTCAAAACAGCGACAAGGAGTGTGAGGAATTTATTCATTTTCAAACTGATAGGATTGTATCATTTGTTAAGAACTTTTCAATAATCAAACTAATATTTTAGATATTCCTCCATATTCAATTGTATCCTGGAATACTTATAAGGGTCACCAGTGCCCTGATTTGTTTATAGATCAGGATAGGATTCTGGATGGCAGAATTACTTTATTAAACAATTACATTCAGGAGGTAGACCAACGATTAGGTGTAAAATCTCTAAATTTTAGAGCAGACCTTTTGAAATACCAGAGAAAAGGCAGGAAACCTGTGGTTAATTTTGAGTTATTTAAAGACGGTGTTCATCCCGGCAGAGTTTTGGCTCGGGTATGGATGAAGCGTTTTGTCACTAAAATTTTTCATGATTGTGTATGATTGTTTATTTTGCATTCATTACTTATTGTAAGCTTGTATGTTGACATAACCTGTATATATATATGCAGTTATGCCCAGTCCAATAAAGATGGATTATGATACAGTAGGTATGGATGATGGGAAGGGGGCTGGAGTAGCTTCTGGCGGCCCAGGGGATAAACAGGTTAAACCTGGGGTCAAAATTGATCCCGAATCACCTACAATGTCTGATGATGACATGATTAGACATCTCTTGTCCAAAGGGAAATATGTTATATCCACTAAGGGTACTGTGGATGGAACTGGTATTAAACCATCAGTTATTCCCCCCTTGGATAGAGGGAGATCTAGTTCTATTTCATTTTTAAATAGCACAAGTAATGATGGCACTTCATCATTTTCGGGTAATAGGTCCCATACTGTACCAAAGATTCCACCATTTTCTGGGGATGACCTTCCCATGAAAGGGGACATATCCTATATGGAGTGGAGATTTGAGATCAGGAGTTTGGACAGAGACCCAGATGTCTCTCCCAGCTTGTTGATTCAGGCGATCCGTCGGTCGTTGCGTGGTACTGCGCGACGTATAATTATGACGTTAGGGGAGGGGTCTACTGTACCACAGTCCAAATTAGATTCTTTATTTGGCGATACATCAACTCATGGTATGGTCATGCAGGAATTTTTTAATTCAAAACAAAGACCTGATGAGTGTGTTGTCAATTTCGGGTGTCGATTGGAATCACTATTACAGACAGCGATAGATAATGGTTCCTTACACAGGTCGGCAAAAAATGATCTCTTGCGTCACAAATTTTGGACGTCATTATACTCGGATCAGTTACGGAGTCAGACTAGGCACAAATATGACTCAATAACGAGTTATGACCAACTATTGCGAGAAATCCGCATGG
This sequence comes from Argopecten irradians, assembly GCF_041381155.1. Classification (NCBI taxonomy): domain Eukaryota; kingdom Metazoa; phylum Mollusca; class Bivalvia; order Pectinida; family Pectinidae; genus Argopecten; species Argopecten irradians. Next base: position 44,372,887 of record NC_091140.1, on the reverse strand, counting down.
TGGAAAAAGAAATCAATATTTCTAAACAGGATACTGTACATTCCACTGATAACAAGAAAAAGGTTAAGAGCCAGAGTCACTCTGTTACTTGTGAACTTGAACAGCAACAGGTAACTACTAATCCTTCAGAGATTAGCAAGGACTTTCAGAATAAACTCAAAGATGTTGAGGACAGACTCTCGGCTAGAATCGATCAAAAATTTGATCAGATTCTCTCTAAACTTGGTAATGCGGAGCATGGCAAATCAGGCCAAGGTCATAATAAGGGTCAAGGACAGAGGTCAAATAGAGGTCGTGGTTACCGGGGTAACCGGAACAATCCTAAATCAGGTCAGGATAAGGGTAAGTCCAAGGAGCACCCAAACAACTAGCGGTCTCTGCTAGTGGCCGCGTAGAGACCGTCAATGGAGGTCAAGGTTAAGGTCACACTGATATTTTGAATCGTTTGGTAGGGGGTATCCAACGAAGGTCATGTGGTCATTGAGGGACACAAAGTCAAGTGTTTGATAGACAGTGGTTCTATGGTTTCCACTATGTCATATGGATTTTATAAGAAGTTGTCCAATAAACCTGATTTACAGGATTTGAATACACTTGCTGTAGATATAACAGTGGCGAATGGTTCTAAGTTAAATTACTTAGGATATATTGAGTTAAATTTGTGTATACCTTTCATAAATGACAAATCATTTAGCATTCTAGCTTTGATCGTGCCTGACACTGATTATAACAAGACTTGTCCTGTGTTGTTAGGAACAAATGTTATTCGTTTAGTTAGAGATCTAAACGTTGATGAAACTTATTCAAGTATACCTACATCATGGCAAACGGCAATCGATAGTATTACCTGTTCTTACACTGTGAAATCTTTTAACAGGAAGTCTGTCAAGCTGGCTCCTTATGAGTCCATGGTTGTTAACGGTATGGTCCGGGGTATTGACCCGGGTACTTCATATCTCGTTACAGAAAACTTTTATGATACTAACCTTAAGTATACAGTCTGCCCCAGAGTTGTTGGGGTTAGACAGAATGTGTCTAGTGTCAAGTTACCTGTGAAGATCTGTAATATTACAGCGAAGCCAATAGTTATTAACCCGAGGGCAACCCTCTGTCTTGCTAATGAGGTAAAAATTGTTGATAATCTGGCTTCAGATTCACAGGTTGACTCTCCAGTGTCCTTACCTGAGGAACTGGGTCTTCATTTTGACACACAAAATCTTTCTGAGGCGCAGCTGCTGAGGGTTCGTCAGGTTTTAGGTAATTGGAAGCATGCATTTTCCACCAGTGCTTTTGATATCGGCTGTACAAACATTGTTAAGCACAAGATCGACCTCATCGGGGAAAGGCCTTTTAAGCAGCCTTACCGGAAAATACCTCCCGGCATGTATGAGGAAGTGCGACAGCATATACGTGATATGCTGGAAGCTGATGTTATTACGGAGAGTAAAAGTCCATTCTCTGGTAATGTGGTACTTGTTCGCAAGAAAGACGGTAGTCTTGATTACCGTATGTTGAACTCTCGTACGCGCAGAGATGCATATATGTTACCTCGATTCGACGACACCGTGGATACTTTATGCGGGTCGCGATATTTTTCGAAGCTAGACCTTCGTTCGGGTTATTGGCAGGTCGAGGTGGACGAAGCTGATAGAGAGAAAACCGCATTTTCCGTGGGCAATTTGGGTTTCTGGGAAACCAAGCGGATGGGTTTTGGTCTCACCAATGCACCAGCTACGTTCCAACGTTTAATGGAAAAATGCATGGGTGATATGCATCTGCGCGAGTGTCTCATCTTTCTTGACGATATTTTGATATTCTCCAAAACTTTTGAGGAACACCATCGTAAGGTTAGAGTCCGTATTCGCAAGACTCGTACAGCACGGCTTGAAACTTAAACCATCCAAGTGTGAGCTTTTTAAGTCTTCAGTGACATATCTCGGTCATGTCGTCTCAGAGCACGGTATAGCAACAGACCCTGAAAAGGTGTCTGCTGTTAAGGATTGGCCCGAGCCAAAGAACGTAAAGGATTTACGTCAGTTTTTAGGATTTAGCGGCTATTATCGGCGATTTTTAAAGGATTATGCTAAGGTAGTCCAGCCTCTTAATAGTCTGCTTCAAGGCCGTGACTTGAAGAAAAAAAACCAAAACGGCTAAGTCTCGAAAGTCTAAGCCTAAGGCTATAGCCAAATGGGTTTGGGTACATTCCAGCAGGAGGCCTTTGATTTGGTTGAACAAAAACTGACGCAACCCCCTGTCCTGGCATATGCTGACTTCTCAAAAGATTTTCTTGTACATACAGATGCCAGTTCTTTAGGCTTGGGTGCAGTTTTGTACTAGGTACCAGAGGGAAAGGAGAAAGTAATTGCGTATGCGAGTCGGGGCCTTAGACCCAGTGAACGGAATTATCCGGCACATAAATTAGATTCTAGTATGGTAATAAGTTTGAAGTTGTCACAGACAATAACCCCTTAACTTATGTGCTGGGTAAGGCCAAGCTGGATGCTACCGGTCAGAGGTGGGTAGCAGCGCTAGCCAACTATGATTTCACTCTGAGATACCGAGCTGGGAAAAAAAACCTAGATGCCGATGGTCTCTCTAGAATGTCACAGGTCCAAACCGATTCTGTTCATGCCATATGCCAGTCTATGGTGTCTAACTTGCCTCCATTAGCGGACAGTGTATCGGATGTTGCCGTAGCTCATGTGGCCAGTGAGTTTGCGGTGGAATCTGATACTATTAGCACAGTAGACTGGAAACAGGAACAACAGGTGGATCAGGACATTGCTAGGGTTTCCGATCTGGTGAGAACCGGTTTTCATCCCAGGGGGAAACCATTACAGAATGAGTCCCCATATGTGCAAAAACTTTTAAGAGCTTGGAACAAATTGTGTTTGCGAGATGGTGTTCTCTATAGAACCGCTTCTCTCGATGGTCAGAAAGTAAATCAGCTCGTCCTTCCAAAGCATTATCATTCCCTAGCACTTAAGGGTGTCCATGATGATGTTGGACACCAGGGAAGGGAGAAAACTCTTTGGTTGGCACGTCAACGCTTTTACTGGCCTGGTATGGAGAAGGATGTAAACACTAAAGTTGACACTTGTGGCCGCTGTATAAGACGTAAGACTCCAGTTAAACCGGTTGCTGAGTTGGTGCCAATAGAATCCTCTAGACCACTTCAGATACTCTGTATCGATTTCCTCAGTCTTGAGAAATCCTCAAGTGGTTATGAGAACATTCTGGTTATAACCGATCACTTCACTAGGTATGCGCAGGCAGTGCCATGTCGTAACCAGACAGCACACACAACAGCTAAGGCTTTGTACGAAAAGTTCATTGCCTACCACAGCTTCCCTGAGCAGCTTCATAGTGATCAAGGGCGTAACTTTGAGAGTAAGGTGATAAAGGAGCTGTGTAAAATCGCAGGGGTTCAGAAGACCAGAACCACTCCTTATCATCATCAGGCAAACGGCTCAGCCGAAAGGTTCAACAGAACACTCCTAGGGATGCTTGCAACCCTCGAGGAGCATGAAAAACCAGACTGGACCTCTTATATAGCGCCCCTGGTTCAAGCCTATAATGCAACAAAGAGCGATGCCACCGGCTATCCACCACATTACTTAATGTTTGGTTGGCATCCTCGATTGTCAGTAGATGCGTTTCTTGTCTTCAACCCAGCCGAGCAACAGGAATCTGTGGACCCGTCATCCTATGTTGGTAAACTACGGGGCCGCATGGAATTTGCGTACGAGACTGCCCGTCGTACCGCATCTAAAAGAGCTGCTCAGAACAAAGACCGATATGACCGGTCAGTTCGAGAGTCGAAGTTGGAGGTTGGTGACCGTGTTTTGGTTCGCAAAACTGGTCTCAAGGGAAAGAATAAATTGGCTGATAGGTGGGAACAGGAACCCTATTTGGTGACTTCTATTCCAAATAGTGATATTCCGGTCTATAAGGTTGCGCCCGAATGTAGTAAGGGATCGAAACGAACCCTTCACAGAAACATGCTGCTTCCTTTCCACTCAATTCCAGTGGACGTTCCTCCTAAGGGAGCTAACCGTAAGGTTAACCGACCAAAACAGTCAATCCCTGAACGACGACATAGTCCAGACCCAACTTCCACATCTGAATCTGATTCAGAGTCAGATACTGAGCTCTGTCCTGTTGTAAGAAAACGTACAAGACAGTCGAGAAACCGTAAGCCCAGTGAGGTAGGCCTTAGTCCAATTCCCCGACCTAGTCGATCCACTATCGATTTAGGTACGACAGGACCTAACGAACCTGTGTCACCACAGGAACTCCATATTGACCCTCCGGAGAGTCCCCACTCAGCCACTCCGTCTACGGAACACCCTATTGATGATACCATCAGTGTTGTGGACGGGATTGCGGTTGATGAGAGCATGGTTTCTCAACCTGTTCCAAGGAGGTCAACTCGGCCATCTAAACCTCCAGAGCGTTGGGGCTATACGGTTTCCTCTATAGCAGCTGTGAGCAATGAGTCAGGAGAAATCTTTGTGTGATTAGAACTTACACAATATCCAATTTTATCCAATACTATGAGTAGCCTCCCTTGGAAAGTTGATACCGACTGGTAGGAGGTCCCCCAACCGTTGGAGATTAAGTTCCAGAGTGGGAATGTATTTTTTTAATGTGTCATTTGATATTTTATCTTGTGATCAACCTCATGTTATTAATACCATGTTTTTTATGTATTAGTATCCTTCCAGATACAAGCAACCACCACCTGTTGTCAGGTATGGGGCCCCCAAACCGTCAGCGGTGGTGTGTTGTAGTATGATGGTGGGTGTGTTATTTCGGTCGTAAAACCAGAAAGAATTAGAGTGAGTTTCATTTTGTTAACGTTACACATGCCATCCAGAACTTAGACTGCTTTATTCTTTAAGCCAGTATAAATGTTCTATTATTAGCATGTCCCATTTAAAGGTCCCTTCTGCAAAGATGGTTCCTGTGCTATTGCTCCTAAATAGGGTTCCTTTATAGTAAACCATACCTATATAAGTTCCTATTTCTAGGGCACTACCAGTTCTAGAGCGGTAGTCTCCGTGATATTTTTATCGTTAAATCATCTTTAAAAATGTCCTATTGAGAAATGCCAGGTGTCATTTAACAAAGCGGGGGAGTATGTAGCCAGGTGTTGTTTACATCATTTTAAATCATCGCGCCATTCGTCATTTAAATGTATGTAAAGTGCACGTGCCGCACGGACCACTTGTCCACACTCTAATCACCGGCCTCTCCCCACCGCACTCTCACTTCACCTCTCGACAGGAACGGACGTCCCTGTCGAGATCAACCCCAGCATTCAATTCACCATTGTCACAAAGAGCCAAGAAGCCCTGGTAAGTATCTGTATGAAAGTGTTCATTGAACGTATTCATCATGTAAATATAATATGTCCATTTCTGTCCATTTATATCATCGTGTGAATGACGTGCGAGAGAACTTATACTTTTATACTTTATCTGCTTTGCAGGTCTTCGTACCAATTAATAAATATTTGTACCAAAAGACAGCGTCCATTATTATTTTGGGAACCAATGCTACATTTATACTTCGCCCGTTTTCAGTATAATTTGACCGGGTGGGTTGTGTTGTTTGGTGTCTTCGGCGGCACGTTTCAGTGATATAGCACTATAAAAAGGGCAACAGTTCCACTATACAAGAAGACACAACATGAATATACCGCAGTCTCCCAAAACACACACCTCACACAACATACACGCAACACACCGCATACATGGGAGGCCGTCCTTACATGACCATAGCTGTTAATAGGACGTTAACAAATCAAACAAACAAACAAACAAACATACACGAACACACCGCATACATGGGAGGCCGTCCTTACATGACCATAGCTGTTAATAGGACGTTAATAAATCAAACAAACAAACAAACATACACGAACACGCCGCATACATGGGAGGCCGTCCTTAAATGACCATAGCTCAATCTGATTAAAATCAGCTGTTTGATACTCCGCTTACTACGTGCTCCGCTACAAACATCTGACAGTAGCCCATCGAGGTCACCGTCCGCGCGACCTTTCGAATAACCAATCGGAACAGCGCTGGCAAACCATGACTGGTATTTCGTAGTTCTCAGCTTCGGTGATAAGATCCGATGAGTTCCGAACAAACAGGTGAAATGGCTGCATCCATTAGCACAGCACTTACTCCACGAAAAACGTACCCTCTTGGGAATGTGTGCATTTTGTGTGGCTTCTCATACATACAAGTAGAAAAACAAAGCGACGGGACAGATGTAAAACGCACATTCTTAGACAGAAAACTGAAACTTTCCACGGAACGCGTGAAAACAATTGAAGACTTTCTCGATGTGAGTATTCAAAGTGTGATTACAGAGGGTGGCGAATGTGGTGTATGCCAGAAATGTTATCGTTCATTAGAACGATTGGCTAAAACCGAGAAGGAAGTAAAACACAAAAAAACTGAACTGAAGAATGCAACCAACAGTATTACAAGTAAACTTATGCTAAACATTTTATCACCTAAACGGTTAACTAATTGCAAGAGAATATTACGCAGTCCTAATGCACCACCTATGAAGAATGTCGCTCCGTTATTACCTGTTTGTTTGCATCAGCCCAGTGAAAATACCAGCCTTCAAGGACATAACAAATACGCTGTCGCAAGCACCCATAGCTCACTTGACAAGTATACCTGTAGCACCTGTACGAACATGCATTCCAATATTGCCTGCCACTCAACCTATCGCATCATCGCTGGAAGGAACATCTTTTATACCACCTAAACCACCAGCTTCTGTGAAAGTGAAAACTACCAGTGTCCGAGCCAAAAAGTCACTTGTGAAAGCATTCAGTACCATTACCTGCCATCCAGATGATTTTCAGTGCACTAGTACTCCAGAATTATCTACTCAAGTTGAGGTATAACATTCAATTTTTTATTTATTTATTACCGAATTAAATGTTAATTTGATATTAAGAGACTGATTATTTAAATAATTAAATTAAATTTAAGCTGAGTGCAAGTCATTAATGATTTGAACTGAAAGAATTTCAAAAGTATCAGGTAAAAGTTGTGCTTTTAATAAATAATCAGTCTTTGCCTTGATAAAAAGATGAAACAACTTGATGCACAAAACTCAAAATAATTTATATCAATTTTAAGTAAAATGATATTTCATTATTACAGTATGAACAATTCAATTACATGAAGTATACATACACAAACACCCTCTCTTTGACACTTATATACATATATTTGTAAGTGCCTTTTTGTGTTATATATTATGTATACACACACCCACACACACTTATAACTGACTTTTGTGTATGTATTATAATAAATGTATATTAAAAAAATTATTAAAACAGGTTTGAAATCTCTAGCGCTAGAGCGGAGATTACAGACCTGTTTTAATTTTAGTTTTTTTAATATTTTAATTCCATTACAAGGATATTCTATATTCATTTTTTTAATATATAAATACACACACACACATATAAGTGAATTTTTGTGTATGTTATACATATACAATGTATACACACACATATAAAAGTGTCTTGTGTTGTTTCATCTGTAATTACATTTTCAAAGTTATTAATTGTTTTAATTTTCAAAAGATGTAGATGTAGCTTCCTTGCATGTGGAAGCTGAAGACAGAAAATTTACCTGTTTTATTGTTTTTGTTTAATGAAAATTTTGAATAGGAATCTTGAATTGGTGACACTCAATCACTACATTAATATTATTGTTTCATGACAATGTTACAATATGTTGATTTAATTGATATGTGATTCTCATTACATATATAATTCCTATTCAAACTTTTATTCTGTTGTTTGAGATAAGTTTGATGGATTTTGATAGCTAGATGCCTTGCCCTTAATTGGCAATTTTTGTTGTTTAAAGATGTTCATGTGCATGTATTATTAGTTGTTATTGTTAACTTTTTTGTTTGTTTTTTCAGACTTACATTATGTTAGGTGTACCTACATCATTTTTCAGGAAGAATATCTAGAGCTGCTGCAGGGTAAAATTGAGGACTACCTTCAAATCACATATAAATGTACAGTATATATGTCTATTAAACTATGACTATGAAATATTTTAAACTTTTGTATAAATTAATATATGTGTTTTTAAGTATCACAGAAGTAAATGTTTTGAAGTTTTGAACTTTCAACTTTTCACATTCATTAATGAAAACCTTTTTGTGAAATGATAGTGTATAACATTCAGATTTAAACTTAAAATAGAATGAGAAAATGTGGTTAAAAATTAATGATCTCTTGCATATGTATGGTATGCTAACATATCATATTTACTTTATTTTCATTAGATGTTATCAATATTTTCAGATAGTCATGACATATCCTAGTGGGCCAAGGACACAATTAGTAAAGAATGAAATGCATAAACAGCTTTGTAAAGCTATATTTAAATCAGAAAATGTTGAACTGTCAGTGACAAAGTTATTGGCGAAGACCAACCCAGATGAAGTGGTAGATGCCGCATCAGAGATTATAGCAGAAGAATCTAAAGAATTATGTAAAAGAACATCTGGATCTGTTCTACAGTTGAAAGACCATAACAATCTTCTGCACTTTTCATGGGACAAACTGCATGAGGAACTAGACAAATGTTTTGAAAATTGTCAGGTCTACAGTAAGTGATATCCCAGTTTCACCCAGAGAAAAAAAATTCATGAATGTTCTTCATGCTGTAGCTTCAGGTCTTCATGGTCGCAGCTTAGAGATGTCAGGACTCCATTACTGCATAGCATTTGTGCTTATTCACGGTGGATGCACATTGAGGGTAAGATACTGAATTGATTTATGCAAAACAAGATGGCAGACAGGCAGCCATTTTGAATTTTGTCTAAATTACTGCAAAAATAAATCTTTTTGCATATACCAGTACAAAATATGCTATAAGAAGATGTCAGAAATTAGTAACAGCTTCACATGTAATTCATCTCATAAAAATTAAAAGGTAATGACTCAGCAAAATATGAATAAAAAATGCATGATTTTTAATTTTTAGGATATTGACAGAATTGCAAAAATTGGATTGTGTGTTTCATCAAGTTCTGTGCGCAAGAAACTTGTTTCGTGGAAAGATACATTGGATGAAGAGGTTCTGAAGCTTCGTATTGAATGGGAAAACGGTGGACGGAATAAATATCAGCTTGTAGGTGATAACAGAGATAAAAACATTGTACCATCTTTCAGGTGAGTCTGTGTATTTGAAACAAATATGAGTAAAATTTAATTTTAATTTAGAATGTTAACTTCTGTTAATGGTCAATCTGATTAAAATCAGCGTGTTGGTATAATAAATATGATAAACTTGCAAACCTACTTATGTCAATTACTATAAGATATATGTAATGTAGCTATTTCATTTATTTCTGGTCTGCACATTATAAACTGTTTTGTTTAGTTTTGTTTTATTATATTAACATCCTATGAACAGCCAGGGTGATAAAACTTTATAAATAGAGTTTTAATTTATCTTTACTTGTTCTTTCAGAACATCTCAGCAGAAGACCATATCACTACACCTTTTCAATACAATAGTTGTAGTTGATAGGGTTATACCTGCTGAAAGACAATCTGAGGATACAGACACAAAGATTGAGGTTGAAAAGTTCGTTCCTTCAGTAGAAGAACAAAGTTTACTGATGGATGAGCTCATCTTTATTGTTGCGTCCTCTGTAATACAGAATTTATCACAGATGAAAACAATTTATGGGAAGATCTATCCGAAACATCTGGCCCACCAATTCAGTGACCGAGCAGGAGAAAAAACAAAGCAGGTGCTAATTTATTATTTCTGTATATTTGTACATGTATTAACCATAAAGCGTGTTTCACTATTTAAAAAAAAATTAAAACTTTGCCATCCATATCTTGCAGAACACAAAAGCCAGTGTTCTTTGGTAGAGCTTTGATATTTCATTTAAAATATTCATCTTTACATAGGAGATTAAAACCAAGAAATTTGATTTATGCGTTTTCTTATCCATCTCGGACAGTGGTGTTCGACAAAATGTATTTCAGGAATTATTTGTTTTAATTATATTGAAATGTACCACAAATTTATTCGAAACATGGTGGTGATATAGGTTTTCTGTCCATACAAAGTAATGTATCAGTTAGTATATATTCAACAAAATATGTATTGGCTTAAAAATCCATCTTAATTGTTTTGGTTTCACATTTTATTCATATAATGAATGTAATTTCTTGTGTTATTTTCAGTACTCTCTCGGGCTATCAGACTGCAATGAAAACAAAACTGCGGAAGTTATCAAGCTGTTGAAGGAATTTCAAACCAAATATGTTCCGTTTAAGAATGAAGATATATTGGAACCAGTTTTCTTTGGAGGTAAGCTAAACAAAAAGTTTTACATATTAACATTGAGTATATCTTACGTAACTAAGAAATCAGATAGTATCAATGTAAACCAGGTTATAGTGTTAAATGCAAGGATTTTCATGAAAGAGGGGCTACATTATCCATTGATAAGCCTGATTACATTCAATGAGATCATGTATGCTGCAAAGGTATGAGAGATGTTTTCATGTAGATGTATTCTTTTTTTCAGGTGACCGATTAACTGATGAAAGAATACAAGCAGGCCAACAAGCTATGCTAAATAGTGATACCCGGACTGGTCGACTGGAAGGCTTCATATCTAAAATAGAGGATTTCCATAGACTGATGAACTTTTTGAGGTACATATATACAATCTGATTAAAATCTACACTGAAATAGATTATGTATTTTTAACATAAATTGTCTTATTTAAAGCTTATATGTGGTGATATGATGGCAACATGTTTTACATTTCATGTTATCATGTATCAAATTTTGTTTATACCAGTTGAAATAAATGTCTTGTATTGCCCTACCATCATCAGATCAAGATGTCGGGCTAGTCAATTCACCTGTCATCTGTGGTCTGTCGTCCATTCTTAAAAAAATCTTGTTTCTGCTCTTTCTCAGAGAGAACTCAAATTTCATAGGATCCTTTTGGTCTATAGTGTTACATATTGCACTTTAAGACTGATCACAAAAACAAAATGGCCGACAGACGGCCATCTTGGATTTCAACAATTTAAGTCTTTTATGTAGACTTAACATACTTTTCCCTATTTATTAAATGTTTCGGAAACCTCAAACAGGACATGGTAAGTTCAAATCCTATGTTTGTCAAATTCATGCACTACTTAATGCACTACTTTCCCTTTTTTAGGCTATTGCAAGACTGACTTACAGCACTGAGTCTGGGAGTGATCAAGGCACAATGTACTATTTTCGCAATAGATTGAATGCCAGAAATGTGAAAAGTGATGTCAGAAATCATTACAGAGCGTACAAACTTTTATACTACACAGTGCTTGATGCTTTGTGTTGTGTTATGTTCCTGAATGAATTTGGTAGTTCAAATTTCGAAGAACCTATTCCACTTCCAGAGGACTTCAATAACTCAACACCTGAATTTAAAATAGGCTGGCTGAACGGAATTTGCAGAAGCTTGTTGAAGAAACATTTTTTCAATAATGGGGAGGATTTGATGGAAAAACTTCGAGAAGTGCTCAGTGATCCTGACCATCCAGAAAACTATTGGATATCAAACATGGAGGATGGGAGAGTGAAATGTCATTTCTGTGAAAAGACATATGCTTATGTGGGATCATTAAAGGTGCACGAAGAAGTCAAACACAACGCAAAGGTTCCACCAGTGAAAAAGCCAAAACCAAACAAGGACAATGATGAAATTGAAAGTTACTGTAATCTGTTGTTTAAACTGACTTTGTTGCACAAAAATTTGGACTCGGCTGTGGATATGGCAGATGGATATCGTTCCGTTCGCTCCGCGAAATATGAACTTCCCATTTACAATCTTACAAACAAAACCAAATATGGTATTGGATCTGTCCATCTCATTGCCTTAACAGAAGGCATTTTACCTGATGACCAATGAATTCGGCTTATAGCAAACCGATGCATAAATTTACAGGGAGGAGCAAACAACAATATGGCGTTAGATGAATATGTTGAACTTTTGAACCGTGATAGTAAAGTCACTTGTTCTGGATTCCAGACAAAAGACAGCATTTTAGCTCGGTCAAAGGAATTTCCAATACTAATGAACTTTGTGAAGCACTACGATTCGGTATGTGATGTTTCACAACGTAAAGGCTTCCATCACTTGCCATCTTATTGTGAGGATGTGAAGAAGTGTTTCATGGATAAATAGATCTTGATGCATTGAAACACATCAGTGGTAGAAAGATGAAGTGCAGAGTGTTTTCTTCTGACAAGAATATTTTTGACAAATGTTTTCAAGGACTTGGAACCTTCATTTACAGGCACAAACCCCTCCATGCATATCATAGATTAAGGAATAACAGGGTTTAATGAAGCAGACGAAAGACTTCGGTTTCCTGTTCAAGTACATCTATGTGCTGTGTCGTAGTGATAAGGATTTGGTTTAGTATTGTTGTAGATCTTATCAACATCTAAGGTCATTTTAAGATTGGTTCTCAGTCACATTTTACGTTTTTAAATGGCTAGTGCTGAATAGTGTATGTACTCCCTTTTTAAGCAATGGGCTTGATTTTGAAATGATATTGTTGGACATTGATTCTACTATTTTGACTTTTCAAGTCTTTGCAACTTTGAAATACATGCTGTAAGTGTAAGTAGTTGTTCAGGTCAAGTTTTCATTTATGGTAACAGGAATGAAAAGAAGTTTGTAACAAGAATGATTCTTTCTATAAAATGAATCTTCATTGCTCTAGTTTGATGTCATCTAATTATACTATGATATTGAAATAAGTAATAATCAGAGGCAAATTAAAGCAACAGAAATACTTTATCTGTATGACTTTGAAAATGTTTAGAATTAAAACCAGGTAACACGAATGGCATTTGGTAACAGAAATGACAAAGTAGCAACAAAAAATATTCAAACTGATATGAATTGATGCAAGTTGTAAATTATGATTGCACATTTTTTTAAGAAATTTCCTCTTCATTTAAATCCTGTAAAGAGAAATGTCAGAATGTTTAGATTGTTTTCATACAATTTGAAATTGTACCAGGAATGACATACATGTATGTAGCTTTGTCATTGATTCCTGTTACAGTACTTGCTTTATTTGTAACTTCACTAAGTTAATATTTAACAAATGATAAGTTTCAGTTTGCTAAAATATTCTGATATTTCTTGTACTTCAATAAAGTCTCAGAATCGTTAATCTTGCCTTTGTGTGTATCTAAATGAAATGTGGTTAAAGCTATGTGTAGTAGTTACCGGTACTAGTATAATGAGGGGCCACGGTGGCCGAGTGGTAAAGATTTCCCAACATATTACCACAAGCCCTCCATCTCTGGGATGCAGGTTAGAATCCCATGTGTGGCAGGTACTTATCGCTGATCGGTGGTTTTTCTCCGGGTACTCCGGCTTTCCTCCACCTACTAACCTGGCATGTCCTAACATGACCCTGAGCTGGCAGTTAATTATATAATAGGACGTTAAACTAATAAAACAAAACCATACTAGTATAATGAAGTTTTGTAATACTGACAACCTTGCTGTACATACGGGACAATAGCTTGTCATACCCTCCATTTAAAAGACTCCTGATGATGTTAATAGTGTTCATAGGAAATACCATCCTCGGTACTCCAGGGGTTACTATTAATTGTGTTATAACAATCCCTGGTTTGAATGCGAGATAGTCCAGTGGTAGATACAAAGACAACAATAGAAACTCCTGGAGTATCGGGGATGAGAGGATATTGGTTGTGCGTGTGTGAAATAATTTGAAAACGATTTTCAGTAAAACAGCTACTTTAGTATGAACGGTTTTATTAAATGGAATACGAATACTTCAACGACTTTCCAATAATTCATCCTCAAAGTCTGACACATGCACATCTGGAACTGCTTCACTCTCGGACATTTCCGATTCGTCACTTCCATCAGAGACAAAATGAAAAAGTGTTTCAATGTGTGTTCTTGCACATGTTTCACATGAACAAATACTGTTGCATAAATCACAACAAGAATGGTCCCTTTCTTTTTTGGCTAGGTCTGACAGCTCTGCAGTGGACAGGAATGGTGTCAACATTGTAGCACGTCTGCAGTCAGAATCAGCACTTTTCGTGTAAACAGCTTTGACATCACTGTCTACTCCACGTAAATGGTATGAGTTATGGAGAAGCATGGCGGTAGCATTTTTTCCATCTCGTCCCACTCGGCCTATCTCTTGCACGAGGTCAACTATGGACTTTGGACAACCATATAATACAACATTATAAAAGTTTTTTATGTCAATGCCCATACCTAGGGCATTAGTTGCTACAACTATTTTCAAGTCACTGTTTGGGTTTTTCAGGGAATCCATGATTCTTGACTTGCTAACATCCTCTGTTTCTGAGTGAAACATGTCAATACACTTGCAGTCTGGTATTTCCTGTAGTATATAAGTGTATATATTGGCTGCATCTTTTATTGACATGCAATAAATCAAAGTTTTTGGGAAAAGTCCATCTTGTAGTCCATTAACAACCCATGACATTGCCATTTCAGTATTGTTGGCAACTTTATTCACCACTATTTTTATGTTTTCCCTGTTCGGTGAAATTCTAATGTCAACAAGATTGTCTGAATTCAAGTTTAGAATTTTTTTCACTCGGTTTGAAATTTTCTGGGTACATGTCGCACTTAAAGCTAAAACTGATGCTCGTGGATGCAGTGATCTAAGTTCGCCTATACATGAAAACCATTTTCTGAATGCTTTTTTAGAGTCTCCTTCATCTTCTCCCCTGAAATTTAAAAACATTATTGTTAGTAATTTGTGACATATGTTCTAATATTACCTTTCTTTGTTAATAGTATTTATTTAGTATCTAGAATGAGTAATAACACTAATCAGATTAGGGTCACTTGTCAATTAGTTATTGCTTGATGGTTCGTTATAGACTTTTAATCAACAGTGGTTGAACATTGACAAGGTTTTATGTCTGTGTTTTAATATCAGTGTTGGACTAGACTACACTGTCTTTTAGTATTATATTAAAGATGCTCCACCTCTGACAAATGGTATTTTTTTCACTATCAAAAACAGGAGCAGACGATTTTTGTATTTTTCTTCAGTTACAAAAGTTACTTATTTTACATCATTACCACCATTGAAAAGTTTGAGCTTCTAATTTTACTTCAAGTTAAAAATATGAAAAATAATTAATTGCATCCCGAAAAAATTCCGTGGCACTATATCTTATATAGAATGAAGTAATGATTGCGCATGCACCAAAGGCGAAATGAATTATTTCATGTTATTTTTTGTGTTAATTAGGCATATATGTACACGATTAAACACCAATTATTGATCAAATGATAAATATCATATTATGCTCTGTCGGCGGTGGAGCATCTTTAAATAGAATTATTATGTACTAACCAAGTCGCAATTGTGTGAAATTCATCAACGACAATGGTCGAAACTTCAAACTGCTACAGTGCAACTCTCCATTTCTGATCACCAACTAATGTCTCTGGTGAAGCAAATAAAAAATCAAAAGATCCACTTTCAATGTCTTCGTCAGTTTGAGAACAACCTCCTGTAAATTGAAAACAAACTAAATGGAAACACACGTTGTGCTGTTTTGTTTATCGTAACGATCGGCCGTTAAATTATTAATGAAACATTCACGTTCCAACGTAAACAATTTTTTTAAAATTTTCAGAACTTGGCATGATGTTTATCAAACATCGATGATCGATACATTTCATGTATATTTGTACATATTTAACAAATGATTTACCTTTATATATTGCTTTGATGCCAGGGATTTTGCTCAAACGATCACATTGATCCTGCATTAGAGCTGTCAATGGCGAACTAACAACAACTTTCATTCCATCGTCAACTCCCCATCTCTCTTTTCGTGGGTATCAACATTTGGTACGGAAGGGGCTTCCCAAATCCCGTGGGAAGAACGACCATACAATCTTTCTTGGCTAATAAGGCATCTAATATTTGCCTTTGTTCGGGTTTTATCGTTTCAATTTGAAAATGTGTGGCCAACACGCTTTCGATCGCTTCGTCTGCACTCATATTCGCCATTTTGACAGAAGACCCGAACCGCGCTTTGAAAGACGAATTCTGATTGGTCGATATTTTAATGATATTCTTAGTTTCGAAGGTCGCGCGGACGGTGACCTCGATGGGCTACTGTCAGATGTTTGTAGCGGAGCACGTAATAGGACGTTAATTAATCAAACAAACAAATTATCTGCCAAGGTCATGAACGTTGTCATTTGGAGATTCAACACCATTATCTGATATATTATCTATAAGGTGTTGTTTTAAAGTTGTATTTCTGTTATTTTTCACTGTAACGATATATTGCTTAAACATCTGATATTTGAACATGCACATGTAACTTATTGATTAAGCTCCCCAAAAGAATATGTCGGCCTATAAGAGCGCCGAAATATAGGGATAATATATTCCTAGTTTTGAATACAGCGCCTTCAATCACCGTTCAGTACCTTCGGCTTTTGTCGGCATTCCGAATCGTACCACGTGACTTATGTCCACACGTCCTGCATGTGGTGATCCAGGTAACTAGCGTAAGCGCACATGTGTTTGTTTACGTTTTCCTTCTGGCTAATATGAGCAAATCGTGCTGGTATATGTCCACAAAGCGAGTATTTGAAACATCTAATTCACACATTGCCGTAAATCAATATTGTGTGTTTCAAATATTGTAATGTGCAAGCATTATTTTCTTTGTAGATCCAGTCTGCTGGGGTCGACAGCATGTTTTGTTTATGAAAAAATTTGTTGACATTTGTTTTCACAACTCTCGTGTTACTTCGAGATTGTCGCGACGATGTTCGGAAGAGTTCGGAATGATTCGGCATCTTTCGAGGTTATTTTTGACGTGTACACGTTAAAAAGATTTTTTACTTCTATAATTAAAAATACTTCCAGTGCTGCAACTTTATAAAATGTGGTAAAAGTAGAAAGTTTAAACCTCGGACAGACGGGGGAAAATGTGTATAACAATTAAACAGTTTTCACCATGACAAAAAGAGCGAAAGTGATAGACCATACAACTTTAAATAAACAGCAGATTAAACGATTGATATAACAATCTTAAAATGGTCGCGAATTTCAAGTTCATCAGAATATTCTGTCGTCATAGTCGTCAAGTCATTTTTATCGATAGATCAAAACAGTAATACATCCATGTATTTAACTAAATGTGAAGGACATTGAAAGATTTAAAAAGTCGTCAAGTAGTTGTATCAATAGGTCTAAACAGTTTTAAAATCCATATAACTACAGATGTAAATGTAAAGGACTCTGTAAGGTTCAATAAAGCAGTCTTATGCAGTCGTGAAATAATCCTTCATCGAAAAACCAAGACATATAATATCGTTATAACTTAATATAAAGGGCTGTGCATGGTTCAATAAAGCAGTCTGATGCTTGTGGACATAATGTCCCGTCTTCTAACGGACTCTTTGTCTGGGAAATACAGAAAATTGTTGTATTTAATCATCTGTTATTGCATTTAAATCGTATTGAGATAATTATTTTCGCATTTTTTATCTCATAAACCGTTTGCACATCTCTTCTGCAGTAGACATCAATACCCCACCAATAAACCCATGTACACCAACCGGATTTTATTGTTGTTTATTTTAATTAGTTGTAAAATTCAGCAGAATACTATTGTCTGTAGAAACACTAATTTCAATTGACCTTTTGGATATTGATAATTTGCTTAGATATTGTGCAGATATTGCGTGCTATTGTGAATGTCAATTGAATACACATTTGGCCCTGCAGGTAGGGCGTTAGAATTGTACCTGCTGCCCCTATTGCATGATCGTAAAAGGCGACTAAATTTAGGATATCATCTTTTCTCTTCTTCCTAACTTACTTTATTTTCCTAATGCCTCCCTTGGCACCGCCTCACTTTTGGCCTGGAGTTGAGCGTTCGCCCCTGGGAGGAAGGCTCTGGGTTCTGTCCCCTGGCCGAGACACACCAAAGTCTATATAAAAGTGGTAGTTTCTGCTCCTGCTTGGCGCTCAGCATACAGGGAGTAGGACGACTGGTTCGCCCGTTGTCAGTATAATGTGACCGGGTGGAGTGTTGTTGCTTGGTGTCTTCGGCGGCATGCTTCAGTGATATAGCACTATAAAAAGAGCAACAGTTCCACTATACAAGAAGACACTACATGAATATACCGCAGTCTCCCAAAACATGCACCTCGCAGAACATACACGCAACACACATCGTACATGGGAGGCCGTCCTTACATGACCATAGCTGTTAATGGGAGGTTAAAATAATCAAACAAACTAACAAACAAAAAGTATAGTGGAACTGTTGCCCTTTTTATAGTGCTATATCACTGAAGCATGCCACCGGACACACCAAGCAACACATCCCACCCGGTCACATTATACTGACAACGGGCGAACCAGTCGATCTGATATTGGGATTGTAGAATGATAGCTTAAACGACTACTTCTTGTGAATAACTAAGAGGACTAGAGACCTGATATTGTACATGTAGCATGTTGGGGAGAAGGGCAAATGTCCCTAAATCATCTTGCCCGATAGGTCAGGGTGACCTATAGTGATCATACTTCGTGCGCCGTCGTTCATAAACTTTTCATTCAAACAACTTCTTCTCAATAACTGAAAGGCATTGATACATAATGTTAGACCTAACGTATTCTCAAATAAAGGGCTACAAAGATGTTTGTCAAATGAATGACCTTGACGTTAATTAAAGGTCACAGGGTTGAAATTGCCAAACATAAACGACTTCTTGACAAAAACTAAGACGCCTTGCAGTATGCTGGAATAAAGGGCTTCAGACAGGTCAAATGTATGAAAATCTTCAAACAGCTTTTCAATATATGAAATGTCTAAATAACTCAGATAGTGGGTCTGTAAAATTCTGCATGATTTGTTTACTTGACCTACTTTCATAGTAACATTTTTTAACTATATCAGACATCAAGAACGTCAATTGAAGAGTTCCTAGCGTGCAATATCTTATTTGGTGCCCCCAAAAAGTTGGGCAATTTCAGTCCATTGGATTCTTTTTTTCATTACTGTATAGTTTGACCATGTTTTATTGTGTGAATAATAGTCAGACATAGGCTGTTTGACTCACGAATGAAATCCTAGTTATCCATGACATGTTTATGACATCAAAACAGCAGTATATCCTTTTGAGAAATATCTAAGGTCAACATATAAGTTACATCGATATACGTTTCGCTAAACGGAACATTTGCTTAGTAATAAGTAAATAAACCCATGGAGACAGAAATAGGAAATACTTCTGACGATTGGTGTAGGAAATATAAGTCATATTGACCTTATTTTGCTTTATGACACAACGTATTGTCTAGTTCAATATATGACCCTAAAATTAACATTTTACAAGTTTTTATTTAGATGAAGATCAAATGTCAATATATATGTCAGTTTGACCGAACTTTGGTACACCAA
This sequence comes from Argopecten irradians, assembly GCF_041381155.1. Lineage (NCBI taxonomy): Eukaryota > Metazoa > Mollusca > Bivalvia > Pectinida > Pectinidae > Argopecten > Argopecten irradians. The sequence goes on along the minus strand of NC_091140.1, from coordinate 44,353,307 downwards.
CTTACATGGGGTACGTTTTACTCAACTATGACGTCGCTAATGCGGCTTTTGATACATGATAGAGCCGAGAGAAGGACAGCTTTCGTTTATCATTTTTAACACTCAGTACTCTCAGTACTTTGATATTGGGTAAGAAATAAAGGGGGTAGATGTACAAAAGTGCAAAAAAGTCGGCATATCCAGTGATTCATCGACACAATATTTTCATGAGTCAATAATGATATATGAAGATATTTTTGATTGCTAAAATTTTAAGGTACTCGGGGTTTGTCATTGTTATCTAAGGAATAAATTAAAAACTAATGAAATGAAATTGCTCTATTTTCATGAAAAATTAAGAGAAAAACTGGAAATTGCAAGGAAACCCCAACAGATCTGATGAAGTATTGTATATCGTTAAATAAAAAGATAATACGAAATGCTATGTTATTACACCAAAATAATTTATCTTTGGGTTTTGTATGCCTAAATACATGTATGATACATTAAAGGCGCACAAGTAGGAATCGGACGTAAAACTTACAAAAGGTGGCGCTGTAGTCGCATGATTAATCTATTCATGGAATAAGTACTGTTCCGATACGTATTATGTGCCGATTGATGCATTCTCACCAAAAAAAATAAAAATCGATCGTGGGCGGCCATGCAACACCTACTTTCATATTACATAGTCACGAGTGTGAGATTTATCACATACCTTATTTGATAGAAACATAAGTACACACAGTAGAAATACACATGTGTCTAATAATATTAATGACTTGGCTGAACGGGCTAGTTTTGTGATAATTCTTTTTCGAACTACACTTTTGAATGAAATAAAAGTTGTGATTTATATGATAATTGCTACGAGTCAACTTACATTTCCCGCTCAAGGTCTTCCTTCTCTTTCTTCAGTTTCGATACTCCATTTTTTCTGTTCGTTGCTGGAAGTATAATCATACAACTAGAATTAGAGTCTATTAAAGCGATAAGTGAAAATCTGCTTTCTGCTGTAAGTTTTTAGAAATATTGTCAGATTAAGACCAAAGTTAGTCGCTAAAAGATAAAACGGCGTAGCGACGTTTGCATCAACAAAATCATACAAATTATAATCAAAATTCAGTGTTTGGTGTATCATTTGTAATAATTTTGATTTAAATTGGGGATAGTTATTCGACGTCGTTTTGAATTTGAATTTTCGTAATCGTATGAACAATATGCCACTAATGTTTTGACTACAGTGTTTATGTAACCATGCGTACGACATGATGTCTTTTACATCTGCGGAAATAACCATAAAACATTTTTGTTTGCAAATTAGTGACCGGTCAAAATAAATATAAATTATCAAACTTATAGGTAAAACTGTAAAAAAAAAAATCGAATACTTCTAGCTGGTCCATTTCTTTTGAACAAATAAAATCACACAAAAAGTGATTTAAAATCCGTAACAATAAATATAGTTTGTGCTCACAAAACTAAAAGTAAAAAAAAAAAATTTATCATAATGTACGTTACTATTTTACTATGTTTTCATACCTCTCTGATTGGAGAGTCTGCCTCATTTGTTCCAATTCCTCATCTTTCGTCTTTCTAAAAGCAGACATATGAACCCGTTACACAATAACATTGTTTGAAAATTATAAGAAGACGCTCATGTGTGGAATAGAACAAAGACAAATAAACACTATCTATTTGCCCATCAGGTTCTTGAAAACATCTGGCGTAATAATCATCTTTTTTTTTTCAAATAAGTGACTGGTCGAAGTAAATATAAATTATCAAACCCATAGGTAAAATTGTACAGAATGTCGAATACTTCTAACTGGTCCATTTCTTTTGATCAAATTAAATCACAAAAACAGATTTATAATCAGTAACAGTAAAAATAGTTTGTTGTCATCAAACTAAAAGGAAAAAAAACAAATATATCATAATGTATGTTACTAGTTTACCATGTTTTCATACCTCTCTGATTGGAGAGTCTGCCTCATTTGTTCCAATTCATCATCTTTCGTCTTCCTGAAAGCAGACACATGAATCCGTTACAAAATTGCATTGTGTTTTAATTATACGAAGAGGCCCATGGTCGACCTTTAAGGTCACCACTGTTTAATTTCACTTCAAATTAAAAAATATTAAAATTGATCAATTGCGTCCAGAAAAATTACAAAATTACACAAAATGATTATCAAAATTCCATATTTAGTGTTAACATTTGTAATGATTTTGATTTAAATTGTGGATAACTATAGAATGTAATATGAGTTATTCAACGTTGTTTTGAATTTGAATTTTCGTAATTGCATGAAAAATATGCCACTAATGTTTTTAAACTACAGTGTATACAAGCATGCGTGTGACATGATGACCTCTACATCTGCCGAAATAATCATCAAACCTTTTATGTTTTCAAATAAGTGACCGGCAAAATTAAATATAAATCATCTAACCCATAGGTAAAACTGTACCGAATTTTCATTTCATTTCAACAAATTTTATTGCAAATAATATGCAAATGGATTTGGCAACAGGCCAAGCCTATATTAGCCATCTCCAAACAAATCCGGTATAGTACAATTATCAACAAAATATTTATAACATTTAACATTACATCATGAATGAAGACTATTATTAGTGTATCTCCCCAACCTATCATAGGAGAAAAATCTAGATAAATCTTTTAGTTTCAGATATATATTCTGATATGCATTGCAATAAATATGTATTTTTTCTTCATCACAATTGTCACAGCCATGTAGTAAAGTTTTTTGTGTTAAAATGCGAGTGGGGAATATTAGAATTATGTATTTTGGTTCTGAGTGATGATCTTTGTTCATTAAATAAAGGACATATGAAAAGATAGTTTTCGGCTGTTTCATCACAAAGGCCACAAGAACAAATTGGAGAATCTCTCAAATGATCGCGAAATAGGTCAGAATTTAGATTGCTAGAGGAATTTCTGAGCTGGCACAGAGTAATATTCATAATTCGAGAACCTTTGTTTATAAAGGTATTTGTTATATCATGTTCCATTTTTTTAATATTAAAAAGGAGTGTTTTAAATATTGTGCAACAGTATTAACATTCGATAAGTCAAAGTTTAAAGCGAAAGAATTAAATTCTCTAAAGGTACTTGGAAAAAAAACTAGTATCATGGTAACTTGCAGTTCTGCACATAGGAATATTAAAATATCTTGTCATCCTTAGTGGATATCTCTCATTTTCAGGCTGATATAAAAATGGTTGTACAATGTCAATCAATGCTGTTGAGCAAAGCCACGGAGTATCTTAAACATAAGAATAAGTTTGTGCTTTTGACGCCGATCAGAGAGAGATTCCCAAGCTAGTTCTTTATAAAGTATATCATGAGAGGTACCTCTTCGCAATCCCGTTATAATTCTAACTCTAACAGAAGTTTACATTGTTCAGTACAGTTATCCCATAAAACATCAGCATATTCTAAAATAGGTAAAATATAACTTTTATAAATGTTTAAAAGAGTTTTACGTGACACTCTTTTTTTAATGTTGTTTTTTTTTAATATTTATCCTTTTAAATGCTTTCTGGTATACATAATCTATGTGATGAGCCCATTTACAATCGTCAGAAAGTAAAACTCCTAAATGTCTATGTGTGCTAGCTGTATGAACCGTGTTATTGTCAAAGTATATATCGGGATGAATGACGTTTCGCTTCCTTGAAAATATTAAACTTTAAACTGTATGTCCCACTTCAGGGCCCAGGTACTTATATTCGAAAGATTTTGTGAAAGTGTATGGGCAGCATAGATTTGGTTATATCAATTACTTCACTAATCGACGTGTCATCTGCAAACAATTTGCAATCACTAGTAACAATATTAGTTATGTTATTAACATATAATAGAAATAAAAAAGGGCCTAAGACAGATCCCTGAGGGACTCCATCGTTAACAGTTTTAAAGGTAGAGAAAATGCCGTCAGTTAAAACACATTGCTTCCTATCAGTAAGATAATTTCTAAACCACCCTAATAATTTCCCTTTAAAAACCATAAGATTCTAATTTAAATAATAGTCCATAATGCCACACTCTATCAAAGGCTTTACTTATATCACAGAAAACAGACCGAACTTCTTTTCCTTTGTCTAATGAGTCAGTGATAATATTGTATATCGAAAGAAGTTGGTTCACAGTTGAATCACCGGGAATGAAGCCGGACTGATGTTTGGTGATTACTTCACAATCACGTAGGTAATTATAGAGATACTTAAAAATTACTTTTTCTATTATTTTACTGAAGCAAGAGGTGATAGAGATGGGACGATAGTTGGAAATATCATTTACATCACCTTTCCCTTTGTATATGGCATTAATGTTAGCAGCTTTCCATGGTAAGGGAATACAGCCGGTTTCCATAGTTTTATTGCAGAGAAGGGTAAGAAGAATATAAATAGAGGGTGTCAATAGTTTTATGAATTTTGGGACAATATCATCAGGTCCCGCAGGTTTCTTTTCATTAAGATTAGAAAGCTGATCTTTGATATCCTGTTCAGTAAATACAATATTGTCAATCTTAAAAGGAAACTCGGGAGGAGGGGGAAGAGGATCAAGATCATTAGAAGAAGTAGAGATTGAAGAGAAGTATGTATTTAGTTGTTCCGCTTTTTCAAAAGGATGTTGGAGAAAAGACTCATTATGTTTTAGAGGGGGATAGACGTTTGCCTATTATCAATTTTCAACAAAGATTTAGCAATTTTCCACCATTTATCTGGAGACAAGCTATTATTATTTAACGATGATTCAAGTTTCATGAAATAATTCTGTTTTGTTTCTCTAATTAGGTTAATAGTTTCATTTCGAACTAATCTGTACCTTTACCATTGAGTTGGGGAATTTGAATTAATAGCTTTTTTGTGGATGCGGTTCCTCTGTCTAATTTTTAATCTAATCGTGTTTGTAAACCAAGGCTTATCATTCGGTCGCACCGTAACTATTTTTTGCGATACATGTTCATTTATTTGTGTATTAATTGTTTCAACTAGAATATTATTAAATTCGTTTACATCATTATTTTGTGAGATAGATATCCAGTCAATATTACTAATATTATCATTAATCCTATCAATATCAGCACCATCATATTCATATATCGTTTTCTTATATGCAGTTTGTCTATATACTGAATATGATATACAAAAGTTAATAAGACAATGATCACTGCAAATTGGAGCAAGAACATTTGTATCCCTTATAAGTAGATTGTTGTTAGATAGAACAATGTCAATAGAAGAAGAAAAGGTAGTAGTAATGCGAGTGGGATCTTTACTAAAACTGTTTAGATTATGTTTTGTAAGTAAACGGCCTAGATGAGAGTGTGGCTGAAGGTTTGACATATCAACATTTATATCACCAGTTATAACTACATCAGTAATATTATCATCAAAAACAATATTAAACATGTCATCTAATTTTCGCCAGTATTCTACATTAGATTCTGATCTATATATACACCCTAGTAATAACTTATGTCTATCTACTAAAACTTCTAACCAAATAATTTCATTATTGTTAGACTGTACAGAATGTCGAATACTTCTAGCTGGTCCATTTGTTATTAACATAGAAATCATCAGAACATATTTAAATTAGAACCAGTAAAAATAGTTTGCTCTCATAAAACTGAAAGCTAAACCAAATGTATCATAATGTACGTTACTATTTTACATGTTTTCATACCTCTCTGATTGGAGAGTCTGCCTCATTTGTTCGAATTCCTCTTCTTTCGTCTTCCTGAAAGAAGACACATGAACCCATTGCACAATAGCATTGTTTGTTAATTATAAATTATGAACGGCCTTAATGGTAACCTGGGTTTGGATACAGAATAAAATACAGTCATAAAAACACTATTTGTATGCCCATCAGGTTCTTAAAGTCAGTCACTGGTTTTTATCAATTTGAACTTTTAATCTATGACGAGTATTTGATTCTTTTACATAAATGTGAATTCCAGTTTTTGAAGTTTCGCCACTTTGATCCCTCTTGATCTCACCATATAACCTAAGGATGTCAGAAAATACATATAAGTAAAATGATAATTTTAACTAAACATTATAGCCATTTTTTACTCATTTCATACCAAAAATAATGTTCATAAAGATGTTTAAGATGGTACACCGCTGACAAAAGGGGTTTTTTTTTCTATCAAAAACGGGAGCATACGAATAAGTATTTCTCTTCAGGTACAAAAGTTACCTACTTTACACCATTACTATGAGATGAAATGCTGATTGCGAATGCATTGAAAAGTAAAATTAATTATATAATATTACTCTTTATGTTAATTAGAAATATATTTATATATCATTTAATAATGATTAAACACCACTTCTATTCAAATGATGAGTATCATTTATGCTCTGTCGGTGGTGGAGAATATTTAAGAATCGCTGACTATACATTTAGTTAATGTGGAGAAGAGTTAATATAGGGATTGAATGTATTTTTCTAATTTTCATAGCGCCTATGAATAGCAGAAGCCATCTACATATCTTCCGACGCTACGGATTATGTAGATAGTTTCTGCTATTCATAGGCGCTATGAAAATTAGAAAAATACATTCAATCCAAATATGACACCAATTGCGATGAGAAACGAGTTTAATGGAACAGCTTGATGACAAAATTCGTTCCACAACGTCGCATTTTCAAACTTCCGTCATTCGGTTGACCTTTATTGCAAATGACAAACGATAAACAAGAAATATAATAGTTAAAATAATATTTGATTAACTTATTACAGTAAACCTTAGTTGATTCTACATCAAGAAACAACGAAACAACACAGTAATGATTATACATTAGAATATTGTGGGGACTTTTTTTAAAATTGATATGAAACGGGCGTTATATTTGAAATCAGTTGATCGATGCACGAGAATCGTTGTATTTTCATACGCAAATGTATGTGGTTTCCTCAGTCGGCTGATTCTAACATTGACGAAACACTCGTAAATAAATTAACATTTCAGTAGTTTTCTGATCACAAATGGTCCCATGCTTTACCAACGAATTGATTTGAAAACAACAACTTTTATATATAGTGATAATTATACATGTATATTAATACATTTGCATATGCATGTACTAAACAAATGATCATAAATGAAAAACAGCTGTTATCATCAAACTGCAAAAGTTCTTTAATATTGACGACCCATCTTTTTTTGTCAATGGTAATATATTTCCCTTCAAGACACTGCCAATGAAAATCGTTCATTGCACTGTTGCACTAGTTACCAAGTGCTGTTAGAATTAGTGTACGAATTGGTATACGTAAAGGATCATACTTGCGTGGCTATTTGATGTAAAATAATATTATCAAACGATTTCAATAATTTGATAACCTTCATTTTATATAGTCACGAGTGTAAGATTATATATATCACAAACATGTTTTAATAGGAACTTAAGTAAAACATTTAATATCGTCTCTATGTAAAACAGTAGCAATCCGGCTTGGATTTAATGTTTTCGTCTACTGAGACAATCACGCGACGTCATATTTTGATTATGTCGTCATTGTTATCTGTGACACAACAATGGAGATAAACCACATGTGTCTTACACTATTTATGACATGGCTGAACGGGCTAGTTATGTGATCATTCTTTTTTGAATTACATGTTTTTAATAAAATAAAAATTGTGGTTTAAGATATACGATACGAGTCAACTTACATTTTTTTCTCAAGATCTTCCTTTTCCTTCTTCAGCTTTAATATTTCATTTTCCTGTTCGTTGCTGGAAGCATAATTATACCATTCAAATTAGAGTCTATTAAAGCGATAAGTGATTTCCAGTGAGTATTCGTTCCATATCCGATTATAAGGCAAGGTATCATAGAAGACGGGATGGATACAATATAAATGACATAACTCTAACTATGGCAAAACGCAATCAAAACTTAAAATATCACAAATACTGTACTATTTGGGCGAGATAACAATATATGGGCCTCAACAAAGGTTTATACTTGATATTCAAGACATAATCATGTGACTTCTTACCCAGACGACAATCAATTATTGCAAATGGTACGGACATTTGAAAAAAATAAGAATGGCTGCTTTAATATATACTCACAGTTGTTTAGCAAAAGTATCTTTTGTTTCCATATCTCCTTCCGTTTGCTTATTCCTAAAAATATATCAAATATTTTGCCACGTTATTCAAGACATTAACCGCTTTTTATGTTCTCGGTACAGACTGTCGGTCGTCTCAGACGACACTCAATAACATGTCTGTTTCTGAAAAAAATATTGAAATGGCTGTTTGTTTGCACCTTGAATATTGAACATTATTTTGCCAATATTAATATGAGTGGTATACTGTTCAACTTTTATAAACCGAATGTCATTGGGGCTAGCATATTTCGCCTGCATAAATAAGTTTCCGGATTATACTTGTATAAAAATTATATATATGAAGGCAACTAAGATACAATAAAACCGGAATAGATAGAGATCGTGATTAGCCAAGAGATGGTTTGACATGTAAAAATGTTACGCATTGAAAACATTCAAAAACAATTTAGATATGTGAAATAAGCGAGGGATAAAATATCAATTTGACATACTTGGCTGCAATTTTTGCCTTTAAACGCTCGTTATCTTCTTTAAACCATCCTGTTTTCCTCATCCAAGCCTTTCCTATAGACAAAAACCGTAAATATATTCGACAATTATCACATGTATATCAATGCTCCTGCACATTTAAGAAACTTTTTTTTTCGAAATTGTATAAAATACTGATTACGAAATCAGCAGATCTTCAAGTGAGCTTCCGGCAAAGTTATCATCAAGATGATAATCGGACCAATGTTAAAGCTATGAGATGAAAAGTAATCAAAGATACCCTTCAAAATGCCATTATAGTTAACAATGTTGTTTTGCTGATAAATGTATTTGGTAAACGATATTTCTGGTCCGATTCATCATTGACGGATATATTGATGACGTCATAACCGTACATTCATATCGATTTATGCCATAGTGTTTCGTAATAATGAAATGCGCTGCATAACGGTTATCAAAAAACATTGGAACCAAACATAATGATGTGTTTTTTTAATTGGTTGTAGGTTGTATCTCGCCCCCGGAGTTTGCTATTTTGTCTACACAACATTTATTGTGTAAAACGAAAGAGTACAAAAACTGGATAACTAATAATGTATCAAAAGTATTTAACCTTTAAGTCCCCATAACCCAGTCAATATTAAAGAAAAATCTTAAACGCTTCCTTTCTAAAAATAGCCTTATAATAGATTTACGACTGTTCAAACAATATTAGTTATTCTAATGTTGTATACCAATGTTTGCATATACACCTGAACAGGTGTTTATATTTCCATTCTATCTTTAAGTTATTTTCAGTTTCCCGTTTAGTCTATCTTAAACCAGATGAGATATGTCAGGCTATGAACTAACATTTAGTCAAGCGTATAATATTTAACCTTCCCCTCACGTCGTTGACACTGTATACTATGTATACTTACGCCTATACACAACAATTAAATACAAATGTAGTTGGTTTTTTTTTTAATTTGCAGTCTTTAATTTACAAAAGTATCATCGTGTTGACAAAATATCATGCATTGAAAAATATAATTGAATAGTTTTCATTTGTTCGCTTATTTCAAACCATTTTGGGCAAACTATATTCAGAAGCTCATGTTATGGCTGTTCCGTTTACTGATCTTGTTGATGACAACAAAGGCGCAAGCGGGAAATTCAAAAGATAAACACGTTATGTGGAAATATAACACACAAAAACATATATATTGGACATACAATCGGCCCCGACACTATTCAATCACTCGCCAACATTATGAGGCAATAGTGCCCTCTCAATCAGGCCATACTATATTAATAGTTATATACTCCTAAAACTGACTAGAATCGGGATTATATCTGACAATATATATAAATGTCAAATTCTTTTAGAACCGATCTAAGGTTGCAAATATGTGAATTTTAAGATCGTTATGAAGTTAAATATGCATATGCATATATTGTACTTGCTTCAAAGTATGTTAACGTCCACAACGCCTTTCACAATGAGCTTTGACCTATAAAATTGTCATACCAAATTTCTTCCTGTTGCTTCAGTTTATTTCTGCACTCTTGCAAATTTTCTTTCAGTGTGTTGCTGTCACTGTGAATAGAAAGCACTAAATGCACTTTGCATCATTTCAATAATGAGTATCAATGACACTTTTCAATCATACTAGCTATGAGAAGTGATGATATATCTAGTCAATTTAACTTCAGGTAGTTATGGTTAATGTTATATAGATGCCAGACGAAGTCAGAACGTGATGCTAATTTCATGTTATTTATCACAAAGTTATATTTATTGATGGTCTTTGTATTTTGCTCCGTTATAAAGTCCATAAATTTAAAGACCAATATAACCACCAGATCAAATATAACCCTAATCGAAGACCAGTACGTGAGCTAATCCAAATTTAGAATGTGCTTGGAATGTACATCATCCTCTGTGTAACCTGTATGCTTTATCAGATACAAAGGTTTGTTAAACCTAGGAGTAGTACCCATATTTAAAGGTAGAAAGACCTGTCATAAGAATCACTTCATTTCTCCCTTTTTGCTTTTACTTCACATTAAGAGAAAGATGTCCCAACGCAATAACTACCCGACTTTTAAATCAGGTCACTTCGTCGTGTTATCGTCGTGCGGTATGAAACGGTGATTTGAGCTCCGAAGAATATTCTGAATTGTGATTGAATTACCGCACATTTTGATACAATATTTGCAGTGCTGTTTAGCAAGCATATCTAAAAAAAAGGCCGTGAGGTTTAAAAGAAATTAACAGCGTTGATTTTTTTTAGATATTTGATTGAAAATGAACAGTTAGCAGGTAAGAGCTAATCAAGCGGAACGGGTAGGTTACACTATGAACAGTGGTGTGTTAGATTAACCTGAGTCCGTGCGTGAGTTCCTCGAGACAGGTGAATGGGAGCTTACACCAAAACAAAGGTCGAACATAAATGAGATGGTGAGTAACAAAAACAATAGACATACTTTATCTGAATCTGTTTCTAAACAAAATGATATCACAAATGCTGTGTATCTTGTTGGATACGGGAAAGCTAAACCCGTGTTCTGTAGTGAAACAGGGTTTGGTCGAGTTGTCTCAATTATCGGAGTGCCGCTGGTATTCGGGATACCTCGGGTATCTGTGTGCGTCCGATAGGTAGTTGACAAATCTCGTCAGTTTTGAATCCAGCACCAGCCAGTAAACACGTGAATTACTTATCTATTTAGTATTGACATTGACTATGACTTGTATTGACTGTTGATGATATGTATGTTTATGCCTGTACTCGCCAAGAGCCACAGTTCCTGGTGAGTATACTTTTATTATCAGTGACCGTGTAGTTTCATGTGTGGCATTTCACGAGGTTTTACAACATTGGCGTCGTCGCAAATTACGGACCTGGCATTTTTGTTGAGTTTGAAAATCACGTGCATTGTCGCCATTTTGATTTTTCATGTGTCGCTGATAATTTTGCAAATTTATTTCACTGTTCTGTTATTTTATAAACAGTGATATTTGAGGCTCATTTTTGTATGTTATTTTTGCTGTTTTTGTGCAGAAAATTTCGTCTGCACAACTTCATGTCTTGAGGCTATTTTTTGTATTTTATTGAGTGAATTTCTTGGCATGTTTGTGATTGTCATTGTTTGACAATTTACATTTTGTTGGGTGTTCACTTAATTAATTGTAATTTAGCCCTTAAGATATTATATATTTGATATAAATGTTTGTTTACATAGCTTTTTTCAGTAATATTTTTTCCAAAATTTGCTGATATTTTGTGAGGAATGCTAGTCTATCTTTGACAAGTTATTTTTCGCATTGCTTTGTAATTTCGTGTGGTCTCAAGTTCATTCTTTTGAATAACACGATACTTTGTACTGAAATGACTGCCACATCGGAGTCTTTTTTTTAGGGTAAGAGAGAAGGTATTGGAGACTGAAGTGCCAAAGCAATTAATGGAGCTTGTGGACTTTGGGCCCAATCCTGAACATAATAATGAGATGGATGGTGCCGAGGAATACAGGTTTTAGCTCAGTGTTAGTGGGGAGGAGAGGCCAGCTACAGCTGAAAGGATGAACACTATTCCTGTCATGGCTAGCACTACACCTTATGGAAATGATGTGATACCACAAGTCTCGCACTTATCAACATCACCCATGCCCATACCGGTGAGTAGCTATCCATTAATGGCAACTCCTCAGCAGCCAACATCTATATACCCAGGCACTTACAGCGGTAACCACGGATATATGCCACAGGGACAGCACTTTCATCACGTTCCACCTGGAAATGGTATGTACCCGACTGACCCATTGAGCATGTCCAGGCCTAATGGCGTGTATGGTGGAATACAACCCCCATACATGTCACAACCACCACCAGGGTACTCTCATGGATACCAGATGTTCCCCAATGGATACTGGCCAGGTATGTACCCAAACTATGGATACCCCACGCCTCCACCACCAGGATATCCAACACCTAGTCCACCGCCTGGATATACAGCACTGATGCCGCAAGGTCAAGTACTACCTCAAGGTGATCTTGGAGGACTATCCTATAATCACTTCCAAGGAAATCTTCAAGATGTACGTCCAGGACAACCCCAAGGTCATGTTCCACCTGAAGGTCAAATTGGAGTACACTCTCAATGTCAGCACAAAGGGAAACTTGAAGCTGAATACCCAGGTCAGTCCCAAGTTCAGCCTGAAGGTCAGATGACTCCTGAACAAGATCAAGTGTCATCCCAAGGTGAGCTACCAACCCAAGGTCAGGTACTACAGGAGCATCAACCTGGATGACATACAGTAGACCAGACACAAGTTCAGCTTGGATACCAACTACAAGATCAACCTCATGGTGAATGGTATGACCAACCTGAGGGTCACGTCCAAGATCAACCTCAGCCAGCATCCATACAGGGACAGCAAGACCCAGATGAGAATGATGATCTAGAAGATAACCCTCCAACAGGTTTAAAGTTCTCCGGTGATGAGCACTGGATGGGCTTTAAACACAAATTCATAAGGTATTCCGAGGCAAGAAACTGGACTCTCAATGAGATGAAAGATCAATTATGTTGGAGCTTAGAAGGCAAAGCCAGCAACTTCTATGCTTCGGCAGTCCAACATGATAGTAATCTTGGATTCAACACTCTACTACAGAAGTTGGAGAAAAGATTCGGAGGTCTGATGTCACCGAGCATAGCACAGGACCAACTGTCAACTTCACAGCAGAGTGTTGGCGAATCTATTGATGACTTGGCAGATAGGGTGATGCAGTTAGCATTACGAGCGTACCCTAGCTTACCTGAAGAGTTCATGTTGAGACAGGCGATCAAACGTATCTGCCACGGTTGCATGGACAAAGAAGCAGGACAGTATGTTGCTAATCTGAATCTAGGATCATTCGAGCTGGTGGTTGACAAGCTGAAATGCTTTCAGTTTAACCATCAGATGATCTACGGCAACAATTCTATGAGCAACATATATGAGGTTTCTGTATCCAGCAACCAAGAGTCCGGCAATGAAGACCAAAGTGAGTTGTTTGCTCATGTTCGTGCACCAGAACAACATAGGGATCCGACTTTAGACAGACGGATAGACAGCCTTGATGAACGCATGGAACACATGCAGGCTGATCTCCAATCTCTGTTGCGCCTTCTGGAGTCATTAAAATCAGAGCCCAGATCAGCAAGCAGCTAAAATCTCCCCCAAGAGACAAGACACCAGCATCAGTCCATGGTAAGATCAACATGACCCCAAACATTGAGTCAGATTTTACTCTTAATCCTGATAAATAGTTTTGTCATTACAGGAATTTGATTTGTGCGGTGCTGGTGTGAAAGGTTGGGGCTGTGTTTGCGGTTGTAATTACGGTAAGCAGGTTCCAATCATGTTAGAGAAGTTCCATCTAACACCAATTTTGTGGGAGAGGGGGAAAGGCACTTAGAGAAAATGCTTGAATTTGGGATTTTCTAAGTAGCGCATTATCTCTAAAGTGTTCAAACCCAAGAAACCATGTCACCCTTCATGGATAATGGTATTGAAGAACGCATCTGTTTCAAGAAATGAACCTTACAACAATACACCAGAATTCCGCTGGTCAGCAGAAGTCTTGAAGCATGTAATCTACGAATCCACACTATCAGATAGCTTCATGCCGCTGTATAGTCGTGAGCTGAAGCTATACTTTTTTATGATGTCTCATGTCATTAGTTATCATCGTTATGCACGGAGACATAATTAAGTATATATGCAGACTGTCACAAGGTCAAAGGTCATACTTAATACTCCTGGATACAACATCTAACAGGCAATAACGTTGGGAGCTTATACTTGGCTTCCGATGAAGGAGGAACCTTAAAACGGGGAAGAGTGTAATGAAACAGGGTTTGGTCGAGTTGTCTCAATTATCGGAATGCCGCTGGTATTCGGGATACCTCGGGTATCTGTGTGCGTCCGATAGGTAGTTGACAAATCTCGACAGTCTTGAATCCAGCACCAGCCAGTAAACACGTGAATTACGTATATATTTAGTATTGATATTGACTATGACTTGTATTGACTATAGATGATATGTATGTTTATGCCTGTACTCGCCAAGAGCCACAGTTCCTGGTGAGTATACTTTTATTATCAGTGACCGTGTAGTTTCATGTGTGGCATTGCACGAGGTTTTACAACAGTTCCTTAATGAGCAGGAGGTCTTTGGGTTTCGAAATGTTGGAAAAAATGTGGTTAAACATGGATAACTTAATACCTCTCTTGGAAACGTTGTATCTCCTGATCATATCAGTGGAATACAGCTAACGGGGAGATTTTCGAGGTTAATATAATATGTCTGACAGAACAAAACTTTTAACTGACGGGGTTGTAGTTCGTGGGAAAGAAATTATGTTATTACCAGAGAATCCCAACAGTCAAACGAGCCGTTGTCCGCTGATGACGGTAAAATAACGCTCAAACGCTTAAAAAGTGTAACAATCTCGACCGCGAAAAGCTAAGGGTAAATAATAAACTGTCAAACTATGGCACTGGTGACAAAATAGTGATTGCCGAAAAGTTGACAAATCATCTCTCTAAATTTATCAAAGTTAAGTACAATGCCGGACTCTGGTACTATGGCCAACCCAAAGATACATAAAACACAACTTCTGAAACAAAACAAAAAACATATAAAAATATAAAGAAGAGAGCCATTCCTCTTTTGAATGTAAAAAGGGATGGGTCTGCAACTTCTGTCATGCAGCCGGACACCGACAGAACGAATGTGTACATGATGGTCTTGCTAACTCGTCTGACAGCCAGGATGAGGAAGACGCATGCATAGACAGTGACAGTTGGCCCTATGGAACGTTTCCTTAAGTCAGCGGTACAGCAAAAAGACCAGACACCAAATACGGCAAGGGATAGAAGTAAATATTAACGTCGATCCCCACCTACACCTACTGAAGGGAAAGACAACCAGAAAAAGAAAACATAACAACTTATTATAAAATTTAATTTTTGCTATGAATGTGCTACATTTACTGACATTAAATTTACAGAGACGACGTGACAAAGAAAAAACATCAAAATTTTTGGAGTAGCTTTTTTACAAGGGACACATTTCTCTGACGATTTGTTCAAACAAATCAACAGTGAAATACAAGATTTCGCAAATCTTTATCATAGTTTTCCTAATGCCTCCCTTGGCACCGCATCACTTTTGGTCTTGGGTTGAGCGTTCGCCCCTGTGAGGAAGGCTCTGGGTCCTGTCCCCTGGCCGAGACACACCAAAGTCTATAAAAGTGGTAGTTTCTGCTCCTGCTTAGTGTTCAGCATACAGGGAGTGGGACGACTGGTTTGCCCGTTGTCAGTATAATGTGACCGGGTGGGGTGTGTTGCTTGGTGTCTTCGGCGGCATGCTTCAGTGATATAGCACTATAAAAAGGGCAAAAGTTCCACTATACAAGAAGACATAACATGAAATATACCACAGTCTCTCAAAACATGCACCTCGCACAACATTCACGCAACACACCGCATACATGGGAGGCCGTCCTTACATGACCATAGCTGTTAATAGGACGTTAATTAATCAAACAAACAATCATAGTTTTGGGAAAACAAATAGTAGAGGTGTATGTATTATGATTAGTACAAAAGCACCAATATCTATAATAAGCAGTAAGTCAGATAATGAAGGTAGATATGTAATGCTCAATTTAGAATTGGAAGACAATTTTATATACTATGTTAAATCTGTACGCTCCAAATGATGAAAAATAGAAATGTAAATATAGTTCATTAAAGAGGGCGAAAACTTTCATATATTACAATATAAGGGATGACTACAATCATTATTTTATTGAGTGTTTGTTTTGTAGATCCACTTCGGCACCATATAAAACAATCGATGAATAGACTTGGATACACCATTGACATAAAAAAAAAAAATATTTAGTTTTATATTTATAAAATGGCTTATGATGCTTATTGTGATATTAACATTCTTTTATAATTGATTGCCTTCGTAATATACTAGTGGTATACAAATACGTAGCTATACTTCAACTATTTAGGTATGAATTGAAAAGGAAATTTGACTTTAATTTTTACAAAAGTATGTCATTTTCACATAACTTTCTATAAGATATGCAATAATAAGCAAATATGATATCTACTTGTATCTATTGATTTGAATTTAGAAAAGCCTGATCAATTGTACCGATTGTCAAATCGATGTGGTAAGAGTTGATACGACCAACTGAAATTTGGCTATCGGTAGGATTGATCAGACTGTTAGTGAAATTATTGCATGTAATATATAGAATACTTTTAAGAAAACTAATTCTATATTAGTGAAATAATTTGTACTATATACAATATGTATAAAAATGGATGAAAATTAGTGATATTTTTGCAATATACTGAATACTGTGTGATAATGCTTAAAAATGATATATAGATGAAATGTAAAAATGAAAATGAATGTAAAATCACTATGATGAAATAAAAATATGAACAGTGAGCAAATGCAAAATCATCAGATGGTAAGTATATTGGGTGTTTTTTGCGCCACGTGTCCAGCGCGAAGTGCGCCGATATATAATTACCGCTAAAACATTTACATTTACAGTAACTTATTGACCTTACGGTCAAGAAAGTGGAATAATAAACTTACATAATATATGATAAAAATAATAAAAATGTTGTTAGAGGTATCTTCATAATTCCAACTGTTCTGAAATCAGAATGATTTTTTAGTGCTCCAGCAAAGTCTTAATTTACTTGTTTTCAGAGAAAATCAAATTTTGTGTCCGTGTTTCCTCGAGGCAAATATTCACTTGGAAGGTCTTCATCACTACGGTGTTTATATTCCCGTTGAAAACAAGCGTTCTGACGGCCTTCGAGTTAAGTTCATTTTATGAATTTGAAGTGAACAAAAGAAGCGGAACAATATCAAGAAACAATGCATTTCCAGCACTGATATTGACATAAGTCTGGCATAGACCTCGATACCAGATAATAAGAATTCCCTGTAACAGTTTGTGACAGGAAAACATTACAATGTCATTAAATAAATGTGTAAATTCTTTCGTTTGATTCAATTTCTAAATTGATGATTTGATCCCGAACATTTCATTGACGTCACTTTTAGTTGGAGAGAATGAAACGTCAGTCAGTCCCGCCAAACAGTGACGTCACAAATCACCAGAATGACGTCGCTTATGTATTTCCCAAGGTAGTAAAAAGGATTACACACTCATTCGGTTTAGTGAATGCATCTTTTCTTGATCATCAAAGAAACGTTTCGCTTTGAGCGAAATCGTGTAAATAACAGGCAATTTGCTTTCGTTTCGAATACCATCTTCTGTATTCATAATGAAATAGTTGCAGGATCAACAGAATACAGGTCAGTATCTTACATTACAAGTTTTATTTTGGTGTCGACACGGAAAACCGAGATGACTCGGCAAAACCTCCTCATCATCCCACCTCATCGGACAAACGAAAGCAGATATTGATTACAGCAAAATAAAAATGTTGGAAATATGGCAAGTACATTCATTATTTATATAAACCAATAATTAAAACAAATCTAGTTTAGCACGCAAGTTATTCATTATATAAAATAGTTGCTATTTAGGTCATGTCCACATAATCGAAAAATGAATTATATATTATGTAAATATCGGTTAGCATGTAATAATAATAATTATAATAATATCTTTTATTCAACCAGGGTAACATATTTAGACAATGTCTAGTTGACAACATGGTCCTGCATCAAATATATTTTACAGAAGCATGACCTGATTAAAATAACAATATGATATAACAATGCAATAAATATATATAATTATCATCACAGCTTATATCCATAATATATGTACGAAAAATATCGGTGTTATGGAAGTAATAACATATATAGCTGTATATTCGATTCATAATCACAAATGACATACCAGGCATTGTGAAATTTAAACTATATTAGTTGTTTATAAAATATTTGGTATACATGTAGCCAAGATTTTGTGAAGTAATGATGCAGGTATCTAATTTTAAAAACCCCAACACTTACTGAGTCTCAAATAGTATCACTAGTTTCGTTCCATAAAATTGAACATGTGAATACAAATGAACGTTTGAAATATTTTTTTCTCTGGCTGTTTGAATATACAATACTAGAGGCTCTAGTTAATTCTTCTATTCACAATTTTTTTACTTAAGAAAACATGTTTGTTAAAACACCTCGGTGATTCACAATGTAAAATTTTATAACATAAAACCATTTTTTCTAAAAATCATAAAAGTCTGTAATTGGCATCCAATTGAATTTTTCAAAGAGGGATCTGAGGGAGTAAAGGATACCTCTATCATTATAATGATACGAACTAAAGAAATTTAAGGCTGAAGGTGATACATCACATGCCTTTGAGTTTATGTAAAAGAACACTGTGATTTACTGTATCGAAGGCCTTGTGAAGGTCGATAAAAACTACACAAGTAAGATATCATTCGAGTAAATATTTCTCAGCCATTTATCTACCACTCTAACTAGAGCGGTCTCTGTAGAATGGTTTGGTCGAAAACCAAATTTACTGCAACTGATAAGTTCATATGTAGTTAAGAATTTGTAAAATGTAATATCTATTTTGAATTAGCAATATGTTTTTTTAATGATTGTATGTCATTTTTTCATTGTTAAATGAAATCTTTATAATTTGAATGACAACAAATTATTGCGACAATGCAAATAAATGTATCCAAACCTTAATTCCCAATAAGTGTGTCATATATATCAACTCGCATTGCATACCAATCAAATGGTATCCTCCAACACTTGAAAATAATTATGTTGATAAACAATGGCTATAATGATACTATTTTGCAATTTAAAGCTTGCAAACAAACCTTTTTTCGGGCTCGGTGTCTGAACCATGCCGAGAGATGCCTTTGGGTTGTTTTCTGCAAATAATGGATAAGTTGAAATGCAATATTTTTAGCATGTATGTTAATAAAATGATGTTACATCTTAAATAATCAAACTTTTTAGGCCAATATACTTGGAAGGCGATAAATGAAATCATCAGCATTTCGAGTTTTTGAGTTTTTACACAATAACATCATCGGTTCGTGCAATTATTATCCATTGTATTTTTTTTATTAATGACCACATTTGTAACAAACGTGCAATACGTTTGCGGTTGCTGCCACAATTGTTAGTTTCAACTTCATGTTAGTTTTTCATCATACTTCATGTATCATGAAATGTATTGTTAACTTAGTCTTTAAAAGCTATTTTTCAACATCAATAAACCTTTATTTTAAATATTTTAGTAAACACACGTTTAATTTAATAAAAGAAGATTGAACAGAATTTTTCGTATTTAAAAGATTCGTTCTGCATAATAAACTGTTTAGGACAATGAAATAATTGCTTCAATTTTGTATTCTTTTTATCTTTTATATTTCGTCAACATTCACATCATTGAAAAAAGTGTAAAAAAAAAATCACATGGGCTTAACATTGCGTTGTTTAAACGTTGATATAAAGAAATAGATACATGTAAAATTATGAACATATGAAAGTTTTTCTTCTATGTACGGATTAGTTCTAATACATACATTCATTTTACTTCTGAAAGCGAATTAAACTAACCTTTTAAACAGACTGCAAATATCACTTTCAATTGTATAACTTATAGATAAAATTTTTAATTAAACCATACTGTATTCCTTAACATACTTTTTTCTGTAACATCTGGTTGTTTTGTTCTAATTCTTGATTACACTTTCCACATATTGATTTATTTTCCCTTTTGTGATGCGCATCCTGTGTAACCAACGAAAAAATTTCACACATAAGTAATTGTTAAAATGTAATAGTTATGATTGTATTAATAACATGTAGTTGATCATAAGCAAAAATCTAAAAGAAGAAATATACGAACATTTACAATTCTATTAGAATACATTTGGCAATGTTATCTTAGAACTGTTTACAATACATGACTCTATAAATAGTGTATCGGACAATGGTTATGACATTAGTGGTAAAAACGTAAGTAGGTAATTTGAATTCTTTATGACGAAAAAAAGAGAAAAATATTACTCTCAAACGAAATTAAATCACATGGCTAATATGTTTTAAAAATTAAATGTTAATACTGAGTTAAACGACTATCTATTGGTTGCTGCTAGCTATTCATGAAATTATTGAAAAAGAAGCCCGAATACAAACGGATTAAAGATACGAAGACGATTACTTGATGTGATAATAATATATCATGATTTTAAATGAATATTTGACAATATGTATATCGTGGTTATATAAATGAAGGTATTCACTTCAAAATACGTGTCTTCTGCTTCTATATTTTTTTTACAATTTATTTCAATTACTTTATAGACTGTAGTATTTAAAAATAAGAGCCAAAATATTTTTGTAATAGTACGATAGGTATCATAATACAACGTTTAAGTATTTCCGTAATATTTCAAAATAATATTTTTCGATAAAAGATATTCACTTCATCAATTCCATGACATTAAAGGAAGCTGTTATATTAAAAATGATGTAAAGCTATTCAAAAAGCTCGCTGTGTTTTTTTTTTTTCTAGTATGTGATTACATGCCAACTAAGCATATGTTATCAACAAATTACTTGAATATTAATAAAAATATAATGAATTTAGCAAAGTACGGCTAACAGTCTAACTATAGACCGGTCAATAGTTTCTAAAAAAAATTTGTACCATTTGAAACAATTTTAAAGCCATTTTTTATGAAAAAAACTGCGGGATAAAATAATGGTTCGTGGGCATTTCATAAACAAATGAGTTAAGTGCATCTCTGGGTAACTTACATTTCAGACTTAAGTTCTTGTATCTCCTTTTTTCATTTTTGCGATTTCTTCCTCGTTCCTACATAATCAAAGAAATTACATAAATTAATTGTTACGATGCTTAGACTAATGGTATCAAAAGATATATATTTTATCAACGTTTTTTTGTCTAATACATTTCATTAAAAAGTCCACAATTGCAATTTCTTTGATTGGTGTTATACATCAATCTAACAACAATACTATAACTTTTTAATATAACCGGTTGCTCACCCAGTATCTGGATGAGCGTTCATGCCGAGATTATAAGCCGTCTGGTTTTCGTCATCCAACTGTTTCATTTGTTTTCTTGATAGGCTACATAATCCATACATACAAATATAATAATCTCCATACATACCAATAAATGTTAGAATAAATTAAATAATAACCCAAGTCAGTGACTCATAATACTCAAATACATAATAAACCATGTTAGCCGATTCTAGTGATTGCCTGGATTAAATAGTGATTAAACCCGAAACAAACGACAATCATGAGATAATTAGGTGGAAGCCATACTGTCCCCTGCCGGCCCCAACAAGCCCCCCCCCCCCTTATCGCGATGAAATTAGCCTATGTTCATTAGCAATTGCCTTTCTAGTTGATCTTTTGATCCCCCTTAATCAACCAAGTTGCTTTAACAACTGCTATTGTATAAAGTTTCATGAAAATCCGCCAATCCATTCTGAAGTTAATCGTCTGGAAACCAACACTTCCAAAAAACAATATATTTTTCTAAGCTGTGTTACCCATTAAGCTTTTATTGCATGCAATTTTCTGAATGTTTGTCAATTACATATAATCCTCAGCTTATTCTCATTAAAAGAACATTCGGACAGACAGACGGACGAAGAGTCAGGACAGAATAACACTTCACCCCCTCCCGTTCCATAGTCAGGAAACTAATAAAATTAGTTTTGTTTTTTTTACAATAGAAAGGAAACATATTTGAACTTTTATTATTAAATAATAAATTTATTAAGTGAAGCAGATAGATTTATAATGCTCAATTCTGTATTTTCTGTGTTTATAGACCAAACTAAATGACCAAAACGTCTTCAAAGAAAGAATATATTCAGATGTAGGATCTAACCAATGCTCCACAAAATTTAAGTATATATTTGTACATTAATTTAGGTTATGTGACTAGTTGTACCTTTTTTTGACATCGGCAGATATTACATCCAAAATAGTTCGGTGCCCTGCTTGCAAGTCTGAAAAAAATATGTTATGTAGATAAATTACTAGTAAAATCAACAAAAACAAAGGATAAATGTTTTATCTTGTTAAGATATAACACAAAAAACATTGTGTGTACTTAAAATAAATTTCAAATGGGTTTATGATGAGAGTATACTCATATTTGTGAAAACATGATTCTCAAATTCATCCCTTACAATTAAAGTGATAATCTGTTCCAAAATTCAAGAATTCATTTTGGGACTCTTTTCCTTTTATCAAAATTCTTCATTACGCAGTTATCTTAGCCAATCAGAAGCTACTGTCTACAAATGGCGACGTGGCCATATTTTCTTTATCGTCTGATAAAATATGCAGGATGTAAAATTGAATTACTTTAGCATATATCATAGCTACCTTGGAGCAATATTTACATTTCCCGCACGGATATTTGAGAGACAATTCTCGCTTGATAATTTATAGATTCTGTTCGAAAAACGCTAAATATTTTGGTGTTAACAATATGCATAACGAATGTATGTGTATATTTCTAAATTATATATATATTCAAATTAGATTAAATGAAGTATGTGTCTGTCACTAAAAACGTCACTAATGGCTCCCTTGGTACAGGTACACCACCTTTGTACGGAGAGATGATAAATGCAAATTGGGTCAAAAAAACTGGATAACTTAACGAAAAGGAAGACAAGTTAACTACTCACCCGTGCTTTGCGTTTGTGAGTTCCGTTTCAAGTTTCTTTACTGTTTTCGTTAGATCGGTTTATCTTTTTGGTCTGATTTGTTCTATTACATGACAAAAAGTGATATAGAATTATCAATAATAATTCTAACAATGTATTTAATCTATTTGTAAAACGAAATCATTTCAAATGACACATTGGCATCATCTTAATCCCTACCCTATCACAGTATAGTCCCTAAACAGTGCAATTAGGGGAATATTTAATTTTTCAAAATAAATATAATTTAAAGTTTCTCACATAATTCGAAACACGATTCACCTATATAAATGGTGTTTATGTGAAAAGTCATTACATATATTTAATTCATTCCAGCAACTACAGAGCTAATTAAGATTATCTCGTGAAAATGTTTGTACGAACATTTAATAAAAAAAATAATTTAATTTGATGTCAACGTCTTACCGTTCCAATTTCATTTTTTTTAATTCCTCCTTCAGTTGTACAATTTCATCCTTGTTCCTGCATAATCAATAAAACAATATTACAAATAGAGACCGCAAAGTTTGTTAAGTTATGTTACGTAAAAAAAATAATTTCAACTGCATCGTTTATTACTTCGTAATTTAGACAAAACATCGAATCAATCAATGTTAAAATATGTTAAGATATCTGGGATATGACTAAAACCGGTGTCATAATAATACAGGCCCACTGTCTTTCCGAAACAAAAAATAAAAGTTTCTCAAAATCAATGATAACTTAAGAAAATGTATACCGATGGCCTAAGATGAGGTTACAACACCAATGAAAATGTAAGTTTCTTTGTGTTATCTACATTAATCAGTGAAGATTCAGTACTCTGCTTTGCCGTCTGGCGCACTGATTGTCAGCTAAAACACGGTAATTACAATTTGTAAGACGACGGTGGGAAACACAAGGCGATACGCGTTATGATAATTTACGTTTAATTTAGTTAAATTTAATTGTCCATACAGTCATGATAAATGTAGTATTTCCAGTAAGATGATTATTTGGCGACTTTGCAAAATTGTCAATCTCGTTTTAATTTTAAATTTCAGAAATTAAAAGCCGTTTTCAAAAGGTAGTGAGTCTATAAAAGAATAATAATTTAAATATTTACTTAGTAATACATATTAATCATAGACGCTATCGCTAAAACATATAAATGAGATACAGTAGGAAACTTACTTAGATGTTGCAGACTTGGTTTCACCCTGTATTCCTTTAGAATTCTTAGACATTGTTCTGCACCTGAAAAATATCACAAAGTTGTCAGATGGAATTAACTTATTTATGGCGAGTTTACAATCATAACAAGGTGTCATTGTCGATACACTAATATTTATTAACTATTGTATAACCATATTCCAAAGTCCTCATTCACTGCAGAGCGTTTTAATCAATCCCCATTAGTATCATAATGTATTCAACAATAATGATGTAATTGGACTATTAAAACATTGCAAAAAATAATTAGGTAAAAAACAATCATATTTTGGCAATATGATAAATTAAATCATAATGCTAAACGAAAGCTTTCAATGTGCTAAACCCGAAAACAATATATTAAAAACAAAAGCAATTACTACTGCCTGTCGAGAACATTATACATGTAGGTGCTAGATAAGCATTTATTTAAAACATCGAAAGTTCTTTTTGGAAAGGAAAACATACAAATAAGTTATACTGAAATCAACTTAATCGGTCATAAATTACTATTTAGTTAATTCCAAAAATGTCTTTTCAAATTGCCATATATATATATATTTGTTTAAAAACTAGTATATTTTTACCGATATACACATTTCATACTTGATAAATTTTAATCATTAATGCTACATAATTATATTGTGGAATTCACCAAGATGTAGACCGTTCAAAAACATTGTCTTATTATTGTTATCACCATAGTACATGTAGCTTAATTACACCATCATGAAGTTTCGAATATATAATAACGATTGTGTCTGTAGCAATCAATACCTAGCATGAATGCGTTGCTCGTATTCACACACAAATTTGTGAAAGTTCCCATTGATATATTCGTGTACATTGTAAACAGGTAGAAGACAATAAGGAGTGAAAATATAGTTTACTAATATAATATTTCCTACCTAAGAAACATGGCATTGTAAACGAACAAAATGTAGAAACAGAACTAACAACAGATCGCTCAATATGAAGACGTACTTTCGATTTACATATATAAAACACAGAGTTCTAAAATAGTCTGGCTACATGCAGTTATTAAATAGAAATCGATCGGGTTAATAAAGATCATATACAAGCAAATACTTACTTAACTTGCTGTACTAACGATCTTAAGTTCAAACATCAACTACATGCCACGTACATCCACTCCACGTCCAAGCCAGTGCGTCCTTTGTAATCTACTTCCCTGTATGATCATAGCAACTCGGGGTAAACAAACTGTGACCTCCCCTTTTACCTGGAATAACCATGTGTCTATATTTGGATACTATTCCGCTAAATCGGCAATTGTGTCGTCTGCATTTAAATGTTAAATAGCCTTTCAAATACCTCGGTGTATGTACGTGTGTATTTAGTCAACAGGGCACATATGTGTACTATTACCTTTAACATAGCACACTTGGTGTAAACCACGCAACGTCACACGTGTGTACAATTTTCAATGAATTTTCAAATATAATTTTTTAATAACACTTATTGCCCACAACGGCACACTGTATGCAATGACTCAATATCGACGCTTGAATACAATATGCTTGCATTTAAAACATACAGTAATAGTGATCAGACAAATTGTTAGGAAGATATTTTATACCCGTTTCCAAACAGTATTGAATGTTATTTTCATTTACGTAAAATATACTTGATGTGTGGAATTACGGTCAAACCACTAAAAATCTGGTTAAATAGAACAATAGTGACCAACAGTTATCTTTAATTCATGATAATTTTATAATCAAACTCCTTACCGTTTTTTTTCATTTTCAATTTTTAAATAACCTCCTGTTCCCAAACATCGATGTCAAAAATAAATGTTAGTCTCAGCAAAATGCTAAATTCTCATTTGATAATATTCAAATATCATGCAACTGCAATATATCAAGTATGAAGAGAAAGCTGAAATATGAAATACAAAAAGAGATGGAGAAATAGTACTTTCTTATAGATACTCTTTTACATACTTATTAATATTTGCAAACGTGATAATTAGTAAATAGTTACCTGACTGACTGGGAAACATCGATCGATACTTTCTTAACATATACACATTTTATGAAGAAAATTTACACTGTAAATCCACTTTAGAACCCCATTCCTTTCCTTTGAAAATCCTTCAACTATACCATCTAGCAGATAAACTGATTCACCCATTTGTACCATTTATTATCTTTGCTCTTGCTAGGCTTATTCACTATACGCAACTATGTACATGGTAACATTGAACTTTGAATTTGCGTATGAAAATGTTCTATGCAACGTATAGGGGCTACGTTTTAAGAAACATGTGGCTTTGTTTACATTTTGGCGCACAAATGTAATTTTGGAAACGTTTAAAAATAGACATAGAGTTTATATACATATAATACACTGCTAGTTATGCGTATAGCAACCATCTTATTAAGTGTAAATATATAAATTTTGGATCTGCATCTCATCTTAGAAGAATATGCATAACGTTTGTCGTAAAATGTGACATTAAGGGCATGTAAGGAAAGAGTTAAATAAATCTACGCACATGAATCCATCGTGCGGAAGGCAACACTTTGGAACTGAAAATATCGTAATTAAAAGTACTTGTTCTATTTTTCAATTTAAAGTGTATACCTTTAAGCCATCTAGTACCAAAAGTTACAAATATGTAGAAAACATACGGTAAGGAATCATTTACTTAAATTTGATTTGAAGGAAGGAAAATTTGAGAATATATTTATAGTTTTATACTTAATAGATATATCTGATTTATTCCAAAGAGGAGAAGTTAAAGTTTAATATGCGTTGGAGTCGGTAACATGTTTGCCTTATTTCTAGGAATTAAGACACCAATATTTTCCGGTAAGATATCACATAAATATGAGGGAGCTATATTATGTTCTATATTATAAAAGAGGGTTAATTTTCTTATCACTCTCCGTTAATATAATGAAAGCCATCCTATTTCTTTATAAATAAATTCTGCTTTAGTTTATATTGCTAGTCCTGTAATAATACGGGCGACATCAAGTTGTTAATTTTCAAGATTATTGGAACTGACAACACCTCAATCTTCACATGCATACTCTAAGATAGCTTTTACATATGCTAGACATATTTTTGTCCTATTTTTTTCTGCTTAGTAGAAATTTCAATTTATGAAGGGTTGCTATATATTTCGATACTTTCTAAATAAGTCTATCTATAAGTTTTGACCATGAAGCATAACTACTTAAAATTACTCCTAAGTGTATTTTTTCTGTAATTTATATTACTGTTTTAATTAAAATAAAAAGTGGCTAGTAAGGGAAAATTGAAAAATATACTTGTATGATTTCTATCTTTTGGGGTTGAAGGACATAAGCCAGTCAGTATTAATAACAATATAATGTAATATCTTCTAAATGTTTAGTAGAGTATGATAATGAGGTGTCATCAACAAAGAAACATCATAGGGAAGTAAGTTCGATTGATATGTATATAGGATCTTACATGAGTGTTCATTTCATATAGAGATTGAACAGTGTTTTGATTGCGTTAAAGGTGGTATGAACGCAATGGGATACAGACACATTCATTTTAGCGCGTTAGCGCTACATGTAGAATATGTCTGTATCCCATTGCGTTCATACCACCTTTAACGCAATCAAAACACTGTTCAATCTTTATATTTACATAAATAAGTCTACTTTAACGTCAAATTATGTTTTTTTCTGATTTGATAATGTATCAATAACGTCTATTTCGAATAAAAATTGAGATAAGCGAGGCGGAACGACTACCGGTATCGTTGCCAGGGTAGTGACGCGGTCTGAAGTGAAGCGAGCCGCCATATTTGATTTTCAACCAAGGAAAGTAGCCTAACTGTGAAATAGCCTGTTGATCAAATGGTATGACTGTTGAGCTGCTGAATGTTTGTAATGAATGTATCGGTCTACGTACGCGATATAAACTTAATTATTCGTAGTTTTTATTTTATTGTACGGATGATAGACAAGTGTTTTCATGGTGTGTTACTGATTTAACTCCTCGAACATTCCTGAGGAAAGCCCCCGGTTGAAGCCTCGACCAGCGATTCTTTTTGTTGTTTATTACAGTTACAATGCTTGAACACATATTCTGTTTTGATGTCAAATACATTTTAATTGGATCTTATAACAACTCTTTAATATTATTTTGAATCCGACAACGAGGAAACTTTGTTTACACTTCACACAGTAGGCCAACCGAGTAGGCTAATGACGAGCATGATATTCATATTGTCTGTGCCGCCTAAGGATCAGTCTTGAGACAAATAGAAGACCGCAATATGTTTTTAGTTTATTATTAATTCAAAGCAAATCTGTCATCTGAAAAGGTAAAATGTAAATTAAGTAATTAAAGTTTATTTAGATTATCATATGACGCAAAATCTTACCGAAGCGTGAACTAGAAGTAGTCCGATCCTACTCTGGCTTTGTATTCATACGTCGTTGCGTTTACGCTAATTTGAACGCAACACCCCTCCCATTGACTTTATAGGGGCATATGTAAATATATGAGATATTAAGAAACGAGTCTAAGAATTTTTTTATTTTTGCGAGCCTTGGCGAGCAAAACTTCAAACTTCGAGACGAGTTTCATAATATCTCATATGAAATGAACACAAATTTAAGATACTTTTTATCACATAACTACAAATACCTACATTACAAAGAATTTTACGTCAATATTTATTCCGAAAATTCAGCAGGGGCCGCCATTTTGTCCCGCCGTCCTCATAATCCTGACGTCACGTCATTTTCCCTGACGTAATTTTATTGCTTCTGTCTGACGTCACAATGATTTTCTAGCCAATAAAATGTCCCAAGGTCATATTACACTAGTGACATATGCAAAAATATTACACAAGCGAAATCTAGGGATATCTGGCGGATAATGTGATAAATCTTGATAATATTAATAAGGAAAAATAGAGGTCCTGGGACGGATCCCTTTGGTACACCAGTATTGAAAAGACGATTTGGAATTATTCATATAACCATACTGTTTTCTGCACGACAAATAAGTTATTATCAATGTATAGGTATAGGTAAGTTTCCGTTTATATTATATTTTCTAAGTTTGTATATGGGGCCTTTATGCCCAATTCTATCAAAGGCTTTTGAGAAGTAGCAAACATAGATACTCATTGTTAATGATGTTCAAAAGATAGCAACATACAGCTATATAATTCTATTTAATTTAGTTGACTCATGAAAGAGTGTTTGGATGCAAAGATGATTGAATCTTGTTTATGATATTGTTTTGGTTGAAAATAAATGTAAATTCGTTTTTATACTCAAAAACACATTTTAGTAATGATATTGTTCTGTACTTAGATACAATGTGTTTATCACAACCTTTGAATATAGGCATTGTATTTGCTACTTTCCAACCTTTGGAAGAGGAACAAGTTTGAAGGGACAAATAAGATATGATAATAAAGGAATGGCAATCTCATTAATAATCCGTTTTAGCAGTATATGGCTTATTCCAGTAGGTCAAATTGCATTATCTATACTTAAAATGCATTTGTGTTCGCTATGCTCTTACTCCGCAAAAAATACTCATCATTTTTACTTGCTGCTGCCTTTTGGGTGGCTTTCTTGTGGACTTTTTTGGTTTACCACCTTTTTTATAGATGCTATTTTTTATGTTCATAATTGATTTTATATTATGTAATGTTTTGTAATACAAGTTTGTGTTAATTGTTCAGTTATCCAGTTGTTCTGGATATGCTAGTCAATTAATAAATTGAAAATCATTCAAAATACATATATTTTGCACTTCATCAGAAGTGATAACTATATCGGTGAGTATGGAGTCATATTGTGCATGAAATGCAAGTCGGCGTATGCGTGAGTCATTAGTGTGGATATCGATGTAAATAATTCATTTAAATTTTGAATTTTTGTGTGTATTCAGAAATGTAGTTTGATAAATATATCTTAGTGTCATAATTGAGTCTATCAATAATAGGTTATCTTTGTTATTAAAATAAACATTTGATTGTTATTGGAACGTTTAGTTAATATATTTATCAACTTTGTTTCGTGCTTTTTTAGTGTTTTGATATGTTGAAATTATTGCTGTGTTTTATCTTTGTAGGCTTTGGGTTCCGTCCCCTGGAGGAGATACACCAGAGTCTATAAAAGTGGTAGTGTTCTTGCTTACAGTTACGCATGACGGGAGTGGGACGGCTTTACAGGTAGGTGTTAGAATTGTAACTGCTGTCCCTATTGTATGGATCGTTAAAGGCGACTAAATTTAGGATTTTCTGTTTTCTCTTCTTCCTAACAGACTTTATTCTTCCTAACGTTTCCCTTGACAACCCCTCACTTTTGGCCTTCTGCTGAGCGCTCGACCCTGAAAGGTAGGCTTTGGGTTCTGTCCCCTGGCCGAGACACATTAAAGTCCATAAAAGTGGTCGTTTCTGCTCCTCCTACTTAATGCTCTGCATACTGGAAGTGGAACGACTGGTTCGCCGGTTGTCAAGGAGTCTCGAGAGCCGGTGAGATACTATTCAATCTTGCCCAAAATTTATTATTAGATAGAATGATTTACTTTTTATTGACATCTATGCTTTTATTATAGTACTATCGACCTAAAGATCGGTAGTTATTAGCATTCCAACATGTTTGTACGATTTTCGTATAGTTATGCTGGCTTTATCTAAGGTCCAATTAAAGTTTGGGTTGGTATTTGGTTTTGTTAAAATTAGAATTGCGCTCTCTTGCTTACATTGTATTCGAATTACCACGTCTTCGAGTACTGAATACATACAAGTGTGCGAGTGTGTAGAAACGCGGTGAAGTCATTGGTATTTTTACAGCTTAAATCGTTGATACCATTTATGTTGTGTTTATTTTGAGCCAGTAGTAGCAGCCAATCTTGAAGTCCACATTGAAGTACTTTTTCCATGATTTTATATAATGCTGGGAGTAGCGAAATTGGTCTATAGTTGTCAGGGCTTTGTTTTGATTTGATTCCCCGTCGGATATAGGGATGGTATTTCCACATCACCACGTTTGTGGAATGCAATGGTGTTTTTGAACTTCATTTAATAAATATCAATAGATCAAGCGTACGTCCTCCATATAGAATGACATACGTCTATGTGGTATTCAGTCGTTAGCGGCATACCTTCAAGTACTTTGAGCCTTTCTGAAAGTTGGTTATGATATTGATCAGGTTTTTACCAGTTGCTCTTTTCCAAGACCGTGTAACTTCGGGAGCTATGGTTCCTAGGGAATTCGTGTGTTGAGTAGGAATTAACAAAACACACATAACATCGAACATCGAATCTAACAGGGATTTCGTGGGAGATAATATTTATCAATATCCAGTACACTTGTTGGAAAGGTTGACAGGAGTCAAATCCAACTTAGTTATCTTAATTTTACCTGGTTAGATTCGTGCTTTAATACATAATGTTCCGGGGTTTCGTTGAAATCCTCCGCTGTTATTAAGACCTTTAATACCAGACTATTGTACATTGAAATTATTCAAACGTCCGAATTTTCATTTACTGTATCATCGCTAAACTCGTCACTTAATTAAAGAATGGATTGTTTTGTAAACAAAAATGGTAAATTGTGCGTTACCAGAAATTATTTTATCTTGATTTGAAAATTGTCGTTAAACAGTGATTAGCCTAATCATGCAACCATAATATATATGTATATATTTACATTCCATGTTGCATTCGCCTATATATCACTAGTATACCAAATTGTAGTATATGAGAGTATGTCTGCAATTTACAAACAATGTAAACAAACATGGCCGCCAGTAAACAATAAACAAAGCTAGTAGCATACATGTATCATCACATAGGATTTGTATTCGAAATAATTAAACTTTGAAATAAAAATGTTGGCATTAATGATATTAAAATGAAAATCAAGACGAAAACATATAAAATTGCAGTAATTAATATTTGGATACTTTCCAAATACCAAATTAATTAAAACGTCATAAAAACATCGTCCAGCGTCTTAGAACTGACGTCGTCTGCTACTGTGTCCGGAACACCGGAGGAAATTAAAAACTTATAGCCTACTTTGATTGAATAACACTAGGAAAAATACAGCATGGGGCTTAAGGCTTTTTCAAGGTACCTGGTAAGCTTTTGACTGTTTGAAGTAGAATTACACCGTGTAATTTCGAGATAAACTCAGCTTAAAATGATGGAATGTTCAACTTAATTTAAGAACAATCACACAGTTTGCGCTTTACACAGCATAAAAAGGTGGTGTTCAAGCTAATGTTAAAAATCCCATAGAAACTGCCCACAGTCCAATTTTCTTGAAACTTTGCATTTTGAAAGTACTACTAGTTGTCCCTTTAAAATGACAATTCTTTTTCCTTTTGTGATTTTAAAATGGCCCAAAGGGCCTGCATTCTTTGTAGTCATTTTCATTAAAACTACCTGCACAAACATGCCAAAAAAGGTTAGCCTTTGTTAAATATTCTACATTGTTATTCATAAATTATTTGAGTAGATCGTATACTTTATATCTAAGTCATTTCTTTTAGATTTTTAACGGAAAATTTTGTTTGAAAAAATATTTTGTACGAAAAAGTAACACTTTTTGGAAAAAATGAAAACGAAACATTGCTCTTTGTCATCTCATTTCACCCTGTTACTGGTTTTGTCCACAATTTTACCCCCATTTAAAAATACTCCCATGACATTTTCTGTCTATGTGTAAATTAAGGTCAAAATTAAAATCCGGGAAAACTGTTTTTGAGTGATTTCAAAATAGTGAGTGCATGTAGCAACGGAACACTTCTTTGTTAGTATACCTAGTTATACATTTCCAGTTTATGATTCCAAAGTCCGATATAAGTGAAATTCAGTGTACAGTAATAATTTTTAATGCTTAATATCATGGTAACACCTTTTGAAATATTGGTTGCCATGGTAACAAAACGGAGGCCTCTGATTGGCTGAAATTTAAACGATGTCAGAATTAAGTGAAAATTGGTATATAGAGGTTACGAGGTATGCTGAATAATATGGTAACTTTTTCAAAAAGATTTGCTGCCATGGAAACAAAATGGAGGCCTCTGATTGGTTGAAATTTAGATATTGTCAGATTTAAGTGAAAATTGGTACATATGGGTTATAAAATATGCTGAATAACATGGAATCCTTTTTTAAAAGATTGATTGCCTTGGAAACAAAATGGATGTCTCTGATTGGTTGAAATTTAGATATTATTAGATATTAATGAAAATTGGTACATATGGTTTATGGGGTATGCCGATTGAGATAGTAATAGTTTTAAATACATTGTTGGCCTTGTTTCGAAATAAAAGCCGTCTGATTGCTCAAAATTAAGATTGTAGCCTTTGTGGTGCTGGTATTATTTTTAAATTTTACATAATTTTACTTTATTTGAAAATCAAATGTAACTCTGTTTCCCTCTTTAATCATTTTTAATTCAATTTAAAATAGTTTTTATCTACATAAGAGAGATGGGTAATCTTAATTTGTATCTTTTGCGTTTAAGTTGCTGACGAAAATATATTTCTTTCCAATAATTATTTGATTTTTGATATGAAAAGAGAAACTATTTGTTTTACTCAAGAGCATATCTAGTTGTTAGGCTTTTTTGTACTGTTAGGGAAGATGCATGAATAGAAATGCAATAATGTTAGAGTGCATATGTTAGTTCTATCACTAACTGTTGTTTTATTATGGTGTCTATGATCAATTTTAAATTTATGGTCAACTAGGGCAAATATTGATTTTTTAGAAAATTCCCCTTGCTATATTTCAGCCTATAAAATGCTATTTTCCCGGATTTCAATTTTTTTGAAAAAGTATATTTTATAAGATTTTACCTATAGCGTGTTTTTAAAATGGTTTAAAAGTGTGGACAAAATCGATAGCATGCCAAATATTTCGAGCAAACCCAATATCCTCAATTTTTATCTTGATAAAAAATTGAGGTCTTTTTGCTTCAAAATCAATTTGTCGTAAAAATCATTCGTAAATATCATTATAAATGGATATGAAATAAAGAATGAGGTATCTTTTATTAACAAAAATAATTAAAAAATGAAAATTATGTTCAAAAGATGGACACAAGGGGTCCCCTTGCCATATACCAAAAGTAATTTTAGAAAACATCATTTCAGGCCCTTTATACCTTTTTAAAACATACAAAATGATTAAACAGCACATAAAAAGTAGTTATGTACCTAGACCTTTAACACTGCAAACTTTGAAAAAATTCGGCACGTGGGCGGACTTTGCAACTCCAACTTTACTCAGCAATACTGATTCCGGAGTGACTGTAATACACGTGCCTATCTTCAGAGAACAGAAATTAAATTGTAGTGTTGTGAATTTGAGGATCAAAGGGGGGGAATAACCCTTACTGAGTACAGAAGATTCTTCATCACTGCGAACGTCTTGGGGGAGGCGCTCGGGATGGTATAATGCCAAAACTAGGCTAGACCGAAGAAAAACGACGACAGTGCTAATGAGAACTAGCTTTATCACAAGAACTCTTTGATTAATATCGACAGATATCTGACAGACTGATAGAAACATAAATAGTTCATAAAAGCGAAACCAGGCACACTCAATGGCCTATCAAAACTATGATAGAAAAATTCAGATTTAAATAAGATTGTATCTTACCTTTCTAGTGGCATAAAACATCCCATTATCCTACGTCAAAATATGTGGTTTAAATAAATCACTCTGTCCTCTTTGTCTCTCGCGGAATAGAATTCCATCATAAGCTAGGCCTAAATCACCTCAGCAGCGTCCTTCCCCAAGCGCTGATTCGGAACCACATCACTACTATTGTAGGGTATCTACATTACGCGATATTAACTGTCACATCAGGAGATATAATGTTTAAATATTTTGAAAATGTATGTTATTTAGTATAGTTTTACATATTATTGCTAAATTAAAGTTTGATGTGATATAAAATGTATTTTATTTATGATACCATGAGGAACTATATTATATCTGGAAAATATCCGCTGTTCCGGTATTTGTACCTGCTGACGTCAGCAATGTGACGAGCGGCAAATTTAAACGAATTATTAGCGACGTTTCTTCCAAAAACAGTTGAATGTAAATATAACGGGCGACATTAAATTTATCTGTCACCCAAATTGTATTCATATTGACTATATACTACAATTTGGTAACTGTTTATTGCTTAAATATATTCAACACGCGGCTAAAATGGTAATGTCGTACCTTAATAAATTATACCTAAAAGTACCCGCTGTGGATATTATGTGGTGACAATCCTACCGCGTGTAGTTCGCTTTGAAGAGCAAAACAATATCGATCATTCATAATCGATATTTTATCGATATTTTGTACACCAAAAATTCTTTAAATGGGGCACTCTTTATAACATGTATAAGTAGTTGTTATCATTTCGACACATTATATAGAATTTGTTAAAGCAGACATCTGTGTTTGTTTTTACTTAGTGGCATCTTTCCGACAGAAGTATGCACGTACCAGCGCGATCTTGCCTTGCCCACGTGTGATATCTTCGACTTTTCGGTTCGGTTGATGACAAATATTTTACCGTCTTTAAACGTTAAATATGTCGGTACTTTTAAATTTTGTAACTGAGAGAAAGAGTAAGTATCAGGACATAGAATAAGTTGCATAACGCCTGACTTTTGGTTTCAACTGATAAATTTAAATTATTAGTCGCTTTAAGAAAATTATAAGACTTTTTATATTTATTTTTAAATTATTAGTCCCCTTTTTTCAAAATCCATCAAAATATGTTTTTAAAGAAATAGCCAGTACTGGGTTACTATTAACGATACACAATCACCTGATATGCCATTTTGTTCGTCGCGTCATGTTCAAGTCATTGGTTTTCGGGTTTCGCTAAGCTTAGACGTTTTGCGGATGCTAGCATGTTTAGCGAGTGTAGTATCGAGGTCAGTTTTTCAAGGTACTTCATGTCCGTTGTTTTTTCTTAATGTACTTCAAATCTTTCACATTCGAAACCCATCACGTCCTCAAATGACCATTTCTATTTCAAGGACGGAAAACTCAACAAATCCGTAATTTGATAACATCTAATTTTAAAGTCAAAGGCAGTGAAGTGAATTACCCGATAGACATACAATCACGCAAGTATATAATGTGTAAGTTTTTGCAAGTTGTACAAAACATCTAAATATAGCCACTTTTCTCTTCTTTACACTACAAGCACAGATCACCGTAGAATTATGTAGGCAGGTAACAGTGAAACCAAAAACTACTCCAACTTTCATAAAAACTGGTTTATTTACTATAAATTAGCCCGACTTTTATGAAATTGCTCCATTATCAACCCTTCGCAAGTCTCTTCATTTCACCTAAAACACTCCTTCATGTGTCGCTCAATAGTAATTAACGTATTATTGATAATTGAAGATGTGATGCATCTACGTGCACAGATTCGTAAACTGAAGTGGAATTGGAGTAACATAGTCATAGTTATTTTACGTCAATCTGAAGGACTTATACTAACTTGAGATATTAGATTTTCATCCTTGCACTACGACATGCAAAGTGTAATTGAGGCTTTATCGTCAGACTATATGTGAGACTCTGTGAGATGTCCGATTCGCGGACACCATATTTGTTTAAAAAGTGACTAGGAAGGAGATTAAGGATAAGAAAAGCCTTACCAAATAAATTATTATATTATGTAGGAGAATGTTGTATCAAATAACGAGAACGATGTGTTTTGTATTGTGTAAATTTAGCGTTAAGTCCGCGGACTAAATGTTGTGTCAGTGAGCGTCAGTGTACAAGTTGGTAGAATAATTAATCAAAGGTCAAACGGAAAAGCGATCGGCAATTACTTAATGTACGACGAGAATTATTGTACGGTGCCGGTCAAACGGTGATTGATCAGATTCGATCACGTGATCGTTGGAAAGTTTATATAAGAGCGCAATTTAAACTGTCTCTTCAGATTTGCTCAGCCAGCGACAGCAGCATTCACTGCTACAGCAATGTACTAAGCCTAACACTATGGCTCGGGATTTGGATATTCTATACATAATCAATGGATTTTTATATACCTATACACTGTACATGATTCAATAATTCGAAGAGAAATTAACTACAATCTAAATTGTTCTTAGGTGGCTCATCCGGTCATTCAATATTAACGTTCAGACGACGGAACCGTGTTGATATCGCGGTGAAAATCCTTTTTAGGCTATTATCTCTTCGTTTTTAGGCATATGGGAGAAAAAGAATCATTCCCTACCTATGAGGATGTGACAACAAAATCACAACTTTCGGGGTAATTCCTGAATGTCCAACCCTCGGCAAGCCTCGGGTTAGACGTTCATGAATTACCCTTCGGGTTGTGATTTCGTTGTCACATCCTCTAGGTAGAGAATGATTTTATCAATACATAATGTGATGTGCACATGTTTCACATAAATAAATTGGTGGACTTGGGCCTAAAACGAAGTTTAGCGATCTTGGAGAAATCGGTGAATCGGTATATCATTTTACAGAAAGGAGTAGATATGATAAGACCAGTATTTGGCCTTAATTTTTCAAGCCGAAAAAAATTAACTCTGATCCACACCAATTTCACATCAATAAATACTCTCATACTTGCCATTCATCAAAACATATTTTTTTAAAACCATATGTACACGATGTGCTCCACCCATGACGTCATCAAATCGATGATTTTCCTCTACTAGCCAAACTTTGCTAGAAATTCATCATTTTTAGGTTAGAAAAGGCTTGAAATGGATTTGGCCGCCACCTTGGAGCAACTTTATATTTTGCATGGACATGCGTAAATACACGATACACAAGGTGTGAAAATCTCTTTCTGCTCCACGAAGGCGGCCACATTCATTTTTAGAGAAAACCACTCAAAAGGTATGATCTTTCAAGGTTTTTTGTGAAAAATGGCAGGATACTGCATGTTGATGACGTCATAGTGAACATAATTGGCACATGCGGGTTATTTTCGGGATGTTATGTGTTAGCAAAAGTATTCAACTGTTATATGGACAAATATGTTGTTCTTTACTGGAGAATTAATTTTCGGCCATATTTGAGTCTTAACGTACCTTCTACTTTGGATCTAAATATATAATGCTTATAGTTCTAAATAAATCGAATTGCAGTTTATAATTCCTAAGTAAATGGGTTAATAAACATGATATACAAGTAAATACTTACTTAACTTGCTGTAATAATGGTCTTAGGTTCACACATCAGCTACATTTCACGTACGTATACATTGTGTGTCCCCCACGTCCAAGCCAGTGCGTCTTTCCTTATCTACTTCCCTGTAAATCGGGTAATACAAATGATTACCTCCCCTTTTACCTGGAATAACTGTGAGGTCATACTAGTGGGCGACATCTGAAATGAAGAAATTTGCCAAGGGGAGATAATCCTTAGAGCGATTTCATTAGATTAGGAAATGATATCCCGGTAGTGTTAAATGACGGCAGTCGAGGCCCCGGAATATGTCGTCTGCTATGGATATGTACTGGGAACCTGCGAAACACAGATGAACACTTTTCAAGACCATCTAAGTGGTCGTTCCAAACACCAAAAATGTCGTTTTGTTCAGAATAACTTTTTTTTAAGTTTAATGTGTAATATCCCACTTTGTAATGTTTTAGCGTTTAATTGTTAGGAAGAATTTCACAGCAACTAGTAATGAAAATGTCACTTTTTACCTGTTTGACCCACAAATATCTCTGCTTAATGACTTTCCCATAGTCAACTTATTTTCAGTCGACAAATCATGCCAGGATTGGCTTAACTCCAAAATTTCATCTTAAATGATGTGTCTATTTCGAATTCCTTATTACTCAAATCTCGGTTAAAAGCAGGCTGAGGCTGACAGCTAATATTTGTGTTAACATTTTGTGCCAAAGGAACGATAGCTAGAGGTATCGTCCCTTACGTCTCTTAATTTCATTTTTGGGCACTATTCCATTTAACCAGCAGTTGCGCCGTCTGCATTTAAATGTGAAATAGTCTTCTAACGGTTTTTTCTTGCGTATTTCGCCACGCCAAATGTGTATACCATGATTTTCAATATTGGATACATAAGATTTTTACAGTCAGACATCTTAAGACATTATAATGATATGGTTCCTGTCTTTTACCGTAAAAGTAAAACAATTGACATTGTATTAGATTAACCTAAATGTAGCGCGACTAATTTGTTAACACTGTTTTCTACCAAAAGCACGATTATGCTACATTCCGTTTAGCTATTGAATTTCTGGCAATGGCCACCGTGAATTAACACATCACTAAATATATCAGAAATACCACTGATGATAAGATTATCATGAATAAGTAATCCATTTATTAAAGAGCACTATCCTTACTGTTCCTAACTAGAAAAAAAATATTTAAATCAGAAAAGATGCATATTGATATTGATATTAAATTTGGGAAATTCAGTTAAGTTCCTGTTAGCGTAAACGGACATAGTATTTAGGAAATCATAATAATTTCAATATATTTGCCATTTTTTCGACAGTATGTCACACTCATATTCCAACATTATTGTGATAATCGAACCGACTATCACTTCGTCATGGAAACGCGTCCTTTTTGGGGGAAGTGGATGTGGCGCGGTGGTAAAGGGCGCAGGTATGTTTGGCTAGGCGATAGGGTGTCGCAGATCGTGAGTTTGAGGCCCGGGTAGGGCATGAGTAATAATCAATAAATTGCCATCTTTTGTTTATTGCGTTTATTTGTTATTTCTAATTACTTAAACACAATGTATCTTTATTGATACAAAGGTTTACTTTGAATTTTTTGTTGAAATTATACTCCGTTTATGATAAGATATTATACAAATACTTATTCAAAATAATTTCAATGCATTTGCCCTTTTTTGTAAAAAGTATATCACATTGATATACCAAAATTATTGTGATAATATTATTTCATTGAATTAAATTCACATGTTTTACTATATTACATTATACAAATACTAATTATAATACCAATACATGTATGCGAAAAAGAGTATCGACACATCTTGAGATCCGACTGGTTGACTTACCCCATGAAATTATAACATTCCCCATCAAAAGTGAAATCGCACCCATTTTTAATTTTCGAAGGTTATCTTTCTCATTGCTTTCTTTAAATTGTTTCAACAGACGTGTGCATGGATATTATAAATATAGACCAAACTATTCTAATAATCTACACTAACATTTACCTCCCTTTTACCGAGAAAGATGTTAAACAATGTCGACTTCATGCCTGTATGAAATGGTTGGATTATTTTTGTAGTATTATCTAACTCACATTTGCTGTTATTTAGCATATTTTAATCACGTTTTATTCTAATTATAAGATAGGTAATGGCTTACCTTAACCTTAGATAGCCAGGTGTTGTTTACATCATTTTAAATCATCGCGCCATTCGTCATTTAAATGTATGTAAGTGCACGTGCGGCACGGACCACTTGTCCACATTCTATCACCGGCCTCTCCCCACCGCACTCTCACTTCACCTCTCGACAGGAACGGACGTCCCTGTCGAGCTCAACCCTAGCTATCACCAGTTTCACAAAGAGCCAAGAAGCCCTGGTAAGTATCTGTATGAAAGTGTTCATTAAACGTATTCATCATGTAAATATAATATGTCCATTTCTGTCCATTTATATCACCGTGTGAATGACGTGTGAGAGAACTTATACTTTTATACTTTATCTGCTTTGCAGGTCTTCGTACCAATTAATAAACATTTGTACCAAAAGACAGCGTCCCTTATTATTTTGGGGAACCCATGCTACAAATTGGCGCCCAACGTGGTTTGGTATTTTGAGGAAGACCAGGGCTGCGCCGACAAACCGGAGCAGGTGCCCGCCATGGCGGTCGATCCGCGATCCGTTTGGGAGGATCTGTGACCCGGAAGTGACCTTTGTGTTTACGTTTCGTCCTGTTTCGACGCCAAGAATACGGCAGTTCGTTAGTGTTTGCATTGGTTGTATAACGTGTATCGTACCAAGTTTGGCTGAAGACAGACTGTACTTGTGACAGGATGACTTTGATATCGCCACGTGTGCTTGCGCATATGTGCATTTGATAATTGATGATTCGCGAGTGACTGTTGTTGGCATTGCTAACGTGTGAAGTTATAGACATTCAAATACTTTATTGTGATTAATAATTTGATTTCTATGTTGCTATTATGTATCAATAATTATTCGTAAATCATATATAACTTTAAATTGATATAGTCATTAGAATTAATTATAAATTTTGACACATTTACACATTAATTTTTTGTAACTGTTGTTGATCTCAAAATTGACTTCAGTAGCCTAATTTCCATTTCACATTCTATTTTGCTAGTTAACTTAAATTGTCCTCGTGTTTCTCAGCTTATCATGTACTTTGTATGATTATTATGACCATAACATAACTGTCAGGATGCTTGTGTGGGTTTGTGAGTGATATTTCATGTATTCATTGTTCTAGTTTTCTTGCCAGGGCTGGAAGGATTTGATCACTGTCACTGAGCACCATCACCATCACCATCATCATCATCATCATTGACTCATCATCATGATAGGTTACCTCCCTTGCACTATACCCTGATTCCCAAATGCACATCATGGAGTAAGGTAAGCATGTATGTATATCTGCATTGATCCTGTTTTCAACTGTGTTTCATCATATTGTCATATTTATTCATTGATTTGCACCTGGCTGCCTACTCTTGGTAATTCTTGTATATTAATGTTGTAATTGTTGTTTACTGTTGATAGTTGTCATTGATATCTATAACTAGTGTTATCAATAGGGGCGATATATATTTTGTATCCACTTTTGTCATTTTGGACCTCAGATAATTCTAATGAGTTTGAGTAAGTTGGAGAAGTATTTAGATAAACCAATTGAATCCCCACAAAGGTTATCTAGTAGACCTATACTTGTAACTAGTAGTAAAGGTTTTTCTTTATTAAGGAATTTGGATTTAATCAAATGTTTAGGGTTCGAACTAGAAATAAATTGTTGGCCTGGAGCAAATTTCAATCAAACTTATAATTGGCTAAAGTCAAATCTTGCTGGTAAACAAAGAAATTATGGGGATATCACATTATACATCTGGATAGGTACGTGTGACTTAACCAGCAAGAAGGGCAAATTTATAGATCTCGCTCAAAACAGCGACAATGAGTGTGAGGAATTTATTCATTTTCAAATTGATAGGATTGTATCATTTGTTAAGAACTTTTCAACAATCAAACTAATATTTTTAGATATTCCTCCATATTCAATTGTATCCTGGAATACTTATAAGGGTCACCAGTGCCCTGATTTGTTTATAGATCAGGATAGGATTCTGGATGGCAGAATTACTTTATTAAACAATTACATTCAGGAGGTAGACCAACATTTAGGTGTAAAATCTCTAAATTTTAGAGCAGACCTTTTGAAATACAAGAGAAAAGGCAGGAAACCTGTGGTTAATTTTGATTTATTTAAAGACGGTGTTCATCCCGGCAGAGTTTTGGCTCGGGTATGGATGAGGCGTTTTGTCACTAAAATCTTTCATGATTGTGTATGATTGTTTATTTTGCATTTATTACTTATTGTAAGCTTGTATGTTGACATAACCTGTATATATATATGCAGTTATGTCCAGTCCAATACAGATGGATCATGATACAGTAGGTATGGATGATGGGAAGGGAGCTGGAGTAGCTTCTGGCGGCCCAGGGGATAAACAGGTTAAACCTGGGGTCAAAGTTGATCCCGAATCACCTACAATGTCTGATGATGACATGATTAGACATCTCTTATCCAAAGGGAAATATGTT
Organism: Argopecten irradians; assembly: GCF_041381155.1. Lineage (NCBI taxonomy): Eukaryota > Metazoa > Mollusca > Bivalvia > Pectinida > Pectinidae > Argopecten > Argopecten irradians. The sequence goes on along the minus strand of NC_091140.1, from coordinate 44,309,886 downwards.
ATATCCACTAAGGGTACTGTGGATGGAACTGGTGTTAAACCATCAGTTATTCCCCCCTTGGATAGAGGGAGATCTAGTTCTATTTCATTTTTAAATAGCACAAGTAATGATGGCACTTCATCATTTTCTGGTAATAGGTCCCATACTGTACCCAAGATTCCATCATTTTCTGGGGATGACCCTCCCATGAAAGGGGACATATCCTATATGGAGTGGAGATTTGAGATCAGGAGTTTGGACAGAGACCCAGATGTCTCTCCCAGCTTGTTGATTCAGGCGATCCGTCGGTCGTTGCGTGGTACTGCGCGACGTATGATTATGACGTTAGGGGAGGGGTCTACTGTACCACAGATTTTGTCCAAATTAGATTCTTTATTTGGCGATACATCAACTCATGGTATGGTCATGCAGGAATTTTTTAATTCAAAACAAAGACCTGATGAGTGTGTTGTCAATTTTGGGTGTCGATTGGAATCACTATTACAGACAGCGATAGATAATGGTTCCTTACACAGGTCAGCAAAAAATGATCTCTTGCGTCACAAATTTTGGACGTCATTGTACTCGGATCAGTTACGGAGTCAGACTAGGCACAAATATGACTCAATTACGAGTTATGACCAACTATTGCGAGAAATCCGCATGGTGGAAAAAGAAATCAATATTTCTAAACAGGATACTGTACATTCCACTGATAACAAGAAAAAGGTTAAGAGTCATAGTCACTCTGTTACTTGTGAACTTGAACAGCAACAGGTAACTACTAATCCTTCAGAGATTAGCAAGGACTTTAAGGATAAACTCAAAGATGTTGAGGACAGACTCTCGGCTAGAATCGATCAAAAATTTGATCAGATTCTCTCCAAACTTGGTAATGCGGAGCATGGCAAATCAGGCCAAGGTCATAATAAGGGTCAAGGACAGAGGTCAAATAGAGGTCGTGGTTACCGGGGTAACCGAAACAATCCTAAATCAGGTCAGGATAAGGGTAAGTCCAAGGAGCACCCAAACAACTAGCGGTCTCTGCTAGTGGCCGCGTGGAGACCGTCAATGAAGGTCAAGGTCAAGGTCACACTGATATTTTGAATCGTTTGGTAGGAGTATCCAACGAATGTCATGTGGTCATTGAGGGACACAAAGTCAAGTGTTTGATAGACAGTGGTTCTATGGTTTCCACTATGTCACATGGATTTTATGAGAAGTTGTCCAATAAACCTGAGTTACAGGATTTGAATACACTTGCTGTAGATATAACAGTGGCCAATGGTTCTAAGTTAAATTACTTAGGATATATTGAGTTAGATTTGTGTATACCTTTCATAAATGACAAACCATTCAGCATTCTGGCTTTGATCGTGCCTGACACTGATTATAACAAGACTTGTCCTGTGTTGTTAGGAACAAATGTTATTCGTTTAGTTAGAGATCTAAACGTTGATGAAACTTATTCAAGTATACCTACATCATGGCAAACAGCAATCGATAGTATTACCTGTTCTTACACTGTGAAATCTTTTAACAGGAAGTCTGTCAAGCTGGCTCCTTATGAGTCCATGGTTGTTAACGGTATGGTCCGGGGTATTGACCCGGGTACTTCAAATCTCGTTACAGAAAACTTTTATGATACTAACCTTAAGTATACAGTCTGCCCCAGAGTTGTTAGGGTTAGACAGAATGTGTCTAGTGTCAAGTTACCTGAAGATCTGTAATATTACAGCGAAGCCAATAGTTATTAACCCGAGGGCAACCCTCTGTCTTGCTAATGAGGTTAAAATTGTTGATAATCTGGCTTCAGATTCACAGGTTGACTCTCCAGTGTCCTTACCCGAGGAACTGGGTCTTCATGTTGACACACAAAATCTTTCTGAGGCGCAGCTGTTGAGGGTTCGTCAGGTTTTAGGTAATTGGAAGCATGCATTTTCCACCAGTGCTTTTGATATCGGCTGTACAAACATTGTTAAGCACAAGATCGACCTCATCGAGGAAAGGCCTTTTAAGCAGCCTTACCGGAAAATACCTCCCGGCATGTATGAGGAAGTGCGACAGCATATACGTGATATGCTGGAAGCTGATGTTATTACGGAGAGTAAAAGTCCATTCTCTAGTAATGTGGTACTTGTTCGCAAGAAAGACGGTAGTCTACGTTTTTGTATTGATTACCGTATGTTGAACTCTCGTACGCGCAGAGATGCATATATGTTACCTCGATTCGACGACACCGTGGATACTTTATGCGGGTCGCGATATTTTTCGAAGCTAGACCTTCGTTCGGGTTATTGGCAGGTCGAGGTAGACGAAGCTGATAGAGAGAAAACCGCATTTTCCGTGGGCAATTTGGGTTTCTGGGAAACCAAGCGGATGGGTTTTGGTCTCACCAATGCACCAGCTACGTTCCAGCGTTTAATGGAAAAGTGCATGGGTGATATGCATCTGCGCGAGTGTCTCATCTTTCTTGACGATATTTTGATATTCTCCAAAACTTTTGACGAACACCTCGTAAGGTTAGAGTCCGTATTCTCAAGACTCGTACAGCACGGCTTGAAACTTAAACCATCCAAGTGTGAGCTTTTTAAGTCTTCAGTGACATATCTCGGTCATGTCGTCTCAGAGTACGGTATAGCAACAGACCCTGAAAAGGTGTCTGCTGTTAAGGATTGGCCCGAGCCAAAGAACGTAAAGGATTTACGTCAGTTTTTAGGATTTAGCGGCTATTATCGGCGATTTTTAAAGGATTATGCCAAGGTAGTCCAGCCTCTTAATAGTCTGCTTCAAGGCCATGACTTGAAGAAAAAAAACCAAAACGGCTAAGTCTCGAAAGTCTAAGCCTAAGGCTAAAGCCAAATGGGTTTGGGGTACACCCCAGCAGGAGGCCTTTGATTTGGTTAAACAAAAACTGACGCAACCCCCTGTTCTGGCATATGCTGACTTCTCAAAAGATTTTCTTGTACATACAGATGCCAGTTCTTTAGGCTTGGGTGCAGTTTTGTACCAGGTACAAGAGGGAAAGGAGAAAGTAATTGCGTATGCGAGTCGGGGCCTTAGACCCAGTGAACGGAATTATCCGGCACATAAATTAGAATTTCTAGCATTGAAATGGGCGGTTACAGAGAAACTTCATGATTATCTCTATGGTAATAAGTTTGAAGTTGTCACAGACAATAACCCCTTAACTTATGTGCTGGGTAAGGCCAAGCTGGATGCTACCGGTCAGAGGTGGGTAGCAGCGCTAGCCAACTATGATTTCACTCTGAGATACCGAGCTGGGAAAAAAAACCTGGATGCCGATGGTCTCTCTAGAATGTCACAGGTCCAAACCGATTCTGTTCATGCCATATGTCAGTCTATGGTGTCTAACTTGCCTCCATTAGCGGACAGTGTATCGGATGTTGCCGTAGCTCATGTGGCCAGTGAGTTTGCGATGGAATCTGATACTATTAGCACAGTAGACTGGAAACAGGAACAACAGGTGGATCAGGACATTGCTAGGGTTTCCGATCTGGTGAGAACCGGTTTTCATCCCAGGGGGAAACCATTACAGAATGAGACCCCATATGTGCAAAAACTTTTAAGAGCTTGGAACAAATTGTGTTTGCGAGATGGTGTTCTCTATAGAACCGCTTCTCTCGATGGTCAGAAAGTAAATCAGCTCGTCCTTCCAAAGCATTATCATTCCCTAGCACTTAAGGGTGTCCATGATGATGTTGGACACCAGGGAAGGGAGAAAACTCTTTGGTTGGCACGTCAACGCTTTTACTGGCCTGGTATGGAGAAGGATGTAAACACTAAAGTTGACACTTGTGGCCGCTGTATAAGACGTAAGACTTCAGTTAAACCAGTTGCTGAGTTGGTGCCAATAGAATCCTCTAGACCACTTCAGATACTCTGTATCGATTTCCTCAGTCTTGAGAAATCCTCAAGTGGTTATGAAAACATTCTGGTTATAACCGATCACTTCACTAGGTATGCGCAGGCAGTGCCATGTCGTAACCAGACAGCACACACAACAGCTAAGGCTTTGTACGAAAAGTTCATTGCCTACTACAGCTTCCCTGAGCAGCTTCATAGTGATCAAGGGCGTAACTTTGAGAGTAAGGTGATAAAGGAGCTGTGTAAAATCGCAGGGGTTCGGAAGACCCGAACCACTCCTTATCATCCTCAGGCAAACGGCTCAGCCGAAAGGTTCAACAGAACACTCCTAGGGATGCTTGCAACCCTCGAGGAGCATGAAAAACCAGACTGGACCTCTTATATAGCGCCCCTGGTTCAAGCCTATAATGCAACAAAGAGCGATGCCACCGGCTATCCACCACATTACTTAATGTTTGGTTGGCATCCTCGATTGTCAGTAGACGCGTTTCTTGGCTTCAACCCAGCCGAGCAACAGGAATCTGTGGACCCGTCATCCTATGTTGGTAAACTACGGGGCCGCATGGAATTTGCGTACGAGACTGCCCGTCGTACCGCATCTAAAAGAGCTGCTCAGAACAAAGACCGATATGACCGGTCAGTTCGAGAGTCAAAGTTGGAGGTTGGTGACCGTGTTTTGGTACGCAAAACTGGTCTCAAGGGAAAGAATAATAAATTGGCTGATAGGTGGGAACAGGAACCCTATTTGGTGACTTCTATTCCAAATAGTGATATTCCGGTCTATAAGGTTGCACCCGAATGTGGTAAGGGATCGAAACGAACCCTTCACAGAAATATGCTGCTTCCTTTCCACTCAATTCCAGTGGACGTTCCTCCTAAGGTAGCTAACCGTAAGGTTAACCGACCAAAACAGTCAATCCCTGAGCGACGACATAGTCCAGACCCAACTTCCACATCTGAATCTGATTCAGAGTCAGATACTGAGCTCTATCCTGTTGTAAGAAAACGTACAAGACAGTCGAGAAACCGTAAGCCCAGTGAGGTAGGCCTTAGTCCAATTCCCCGACCTAGTCGATCCACTATCGATTTAGGTACGACTGGACCTAACGAGCCTGTGTCACCACAGGAACTCCATATCGACCCTCCGGAGAGTCTCCACTCAGCCACTCCGTCTACGGAACACCCTATTGATGATACCATCAGTGTTGTGGACGAGATTGAGGTTGATGAGAGCGTGGTTTCTCAACCTGTTCCAAGGAGGTCAACTCGGCCATCTAAACCTCCAGAGCGTTGGGGCTATACGGTTTCCTCTTTAGCAGCTGTGAGTAAAGAGTCAGGGGAAATCTTTGTGTGATTAGAACTTACACAATATCCAATTTTATCCAATACTATGAGTAGCCTCCCTTGGAAAGTTGATACCGACTGGTAGGGGGTCCCCCAACCGTTGGAGATTAAGTTCCGGAGTAGGAATGTATTTTTTAATATGTCATTTTATATTTTATCTTGTGATCAACCTCATTTTATTGATACCATGTTTTTTATGTATTAGTATCCTTCCAGATACCAGCAACCACCACCTGTTGTCAGGTATGGGGCCCCCAAACCGTCAGCAGTGGTGTGTTATAGTACGATGGTGGGTGTGTTATTTCGGTCGTAAAACCAGAAAGAATTATAGTGAGTTTCTTTTTGTTAACGTTACACATGCCATCCAGAACTTAGACTGCTTTATTCTTTAAGCCAGTATAAATGTTCTATTATTAGCATGTCCCATTTAAAGGTCCCTTCTGCAAAGATGGTTCCTGTCTCTCCTGTGCTATTGCTCCTAAATAGGGTTCCTTTATAGTAAACCATACCTATATTAGTTCCTATTTCTAGGGCACTACCAGTTCTAGAGCGGTAGTCTCCGTGATATTTTTATCGTTAAATTATCTTTAAAAATGTCCTATTGAGAAATGCCAGGTGTCATTTAACAAAGCGGGGGAGTATGTAGCCAGGTGTTGTTTACATCATTTTAAATCATCGCGCCATTCGTCATTTAAATGTATGTAAGTGCACGTGCGGCACGGACCACTTGTCCACATTCTATCACCGGCCTCTCCCCACCGCACTCTCACTTCACCTCTCGACAGGAACGGACGTCCCTGTCGAGCTCAACCCCAGCTATCACCATTTTCACAAAGAGCCAAGAAGCCCTGGTAAGTATCTGTATGAAAGTGTTCATTAAACGTATTCATCATGTAAATATAATATGTCCATTTCTGTCCATTTATATCACCGTGTGAATGACGTGTGAGAGAACTTATACTTTTATACTTTATCTGCTTTGCAGGTCTTCGTACCAATTAATAAACATTTGTACCAAGAGACAGCGTCCCTTATTATTTTGGGGAACCCATGCTACATATATACTGATAGGTCGCCAAGAAAAAAAATCTATGTTTTTAACATGATTTTAAGTATATATTTTCCTGTAATAAAGAATCATACAATATCCTTTTAGGACAAGATTAATAAAGTGCCTTTTATTTCATGGTTCTTTGTAAATTAGTTTTCTTTTCACAATTTTCTAACTCATTCACCCCTTCAATTAATAATGGACTGTTCCAGCTTGTGAATTAGAAGAGTTCAAATGAGTCTACGGGGATGAATGAGTGACTAATTAAGGATTAACTTGAATAGATTTTTTATATTATGGAGATATAACACAAAAATCTGAGTGTACTCTAAATAAACCGCGAAGCGGTTTATGATGAGAGTACACTCAGATTTTTGTGTTATATCTCCATAACATAAAAAATCTATTCAAATTAATCTTTATAATTCAATTTACTAGATAATCTCTTCAACATTTAAAATTCATTTTGGGAATCTTTTGTCTATGAAATTAATACGCCATCATCTCAGCCAATCAGAAGCGACGTTACAAACGGCGACGCCATTTTTTCCTTTATGGGCTGATAAAGTAAATTTTTAAGCCAATGAAAATGCTCGTAACAAGCAAAAATGAATTATATGATAATAACGCCTAAATAAGGTCAAGACAGTACTAACATACAGTGGATTATTTTGTACATTTATGTTTTATTCATATCATTTGTTTTCCCGTAGGTAGCATGTGCCCGTCGGTATCATTATCGTTTGCGTATCCATGACTCTTTTACGAAACTATAACGTGACTTAAGAACTTGATGTTTATACCAATATTCTGTTAATTTAATTAAAGTTGTTCTTCTGACAATCTTTTCAGGTGTTTGACTAATTTCGATATTGTCACCGTTAATATTAGCGACACGTATTACAGAGAACTATAAACTACATCATTCCATCTACGTTTATGATACATAAGGGAAATGCCATAATTGCACCTTTCAATATGCAGTCAGAAAGGCTTCGCGATAGCATCAGCGGGTTTTATTCATTTAAAAGGATTTTACTTTCAAATCTAATGTTGTAGTTATAACTTTTACCAGCTTTTGCGTCAGGTTGAAGATTTTCACTTTAGTTCTGATTTTCATTTCTTTCGATCAAGCTTTAATATTAAAAACACTTCCACTACTTCCACTCCTGCTTTTATTACTCGGGATATCAGATAAGATTTTGAAGGTAAGAATTATTACTGATGATGGGTCATGCATTATATGCACTATACGGATACAAATTAACCGTATGAATGGCATAGTTGTATAATGATATTAATGCCATTTACACTCAACAATGATTACGATAACTTCATTTTATAAAACATCCTACCACAAATATGTCCATTTAAAATGGTAGCTGAGAAAGCAAACTGAATTTAAGACTAAAAATATTCATTGCTATTCAAAGTATTTGTTTTATTCATTAAATGATAAATATTCTAATGTGAAAGAAATGTTTTTAGCCATGGTACTTTCAAGCGATAAACATATTTTGCATTACTTTTTAATTCATTGAGAAATGTTATCGATGATATGATAATCAAATACCGTTCTCAGACATGACATTATCTTGACAGGAAAATAATGTATTTAAAAGCTTCATAACAGATAAGAAAAAATGGTTAAATGACCAATTCCGAAATCAAATCGATTTCAGCGCATATGTTCATGAAGGCAGTGTTTATTCAAATTATAAGATTAAGATTTCAACAAGAAAAAAAATATCTGACCAAACATGTTTCGTTGAAATATCAAAATATGAATGTATTAATCAAAACGCTGACTTACCATGACATTGACCAGGTCATCCTATTTTGATACGGAGAAAATATTTGTCTGAATTGTTTTATTATCAAATGAAGATAAACTGGATTGAATGTCGACGATTCGTTGAGAGTTTGTCCAAAGCATTATAATCAACCACCATTATACATTATTGGAGTGTGTTCATCGGGTGTAAAATTCAGTGGAAAAGTCGTTACACAATTTTCTAAACAATACGTAAAGGATTTGTAAACTAAAACACATTACTAATTAAGAAACAAATGACATTTACCTACACTAATGATTATTAATATTTTTGTTGAACGTGGGGATTTATTAAGTGATTCATTATAACGGTACATACTAATGTTGCGTAAGATTAATGTTTGAAGATGCCTTTCTTGTTACGGAACATGAACAGCGCGGTTGGAGGAAAGGCCTGTAGACAGAATATATCCCTGAATGTCATGACGTCCTGTTTGTATGACCGGCGACCTGATACCAAACCGCTTACCAAGGCTAAATACCTGACAAGCATATTTCTCAAACCACAGCCGGTAAGTAGTATCAATATTTACATATACATGTGCGATACAATTTGCCTGTTACCCAGTGGTTCTTCAATGTCTATGATTTGAGAAGATTTTGGAAGTTTTAGTCCTGGTTGTTAAACGCCTTATAATCCACAATCTTAATTGGCCTTTTGCCTTAGAAGGTTAGTGTAAAATGTTTGGAGAAGTCGGGAATTTAAATTGTTAACGGACACCCGACGGCGGACACACGACGGATAAATGCGATTAGAATATCTCTTTTGCACTAAATTATCCCTTTAAATACAGTGCTTTTTACAAAATGTCAGTGGAATACCGTGTTCTATGTAAAGCTTGACTTCGCTCTATTTTTAGAGGAGTATTTTCCTGGTCAAGCTAGGCAACTGACCACCCATATTGTTCGCTGTATGCATCGAAAATGATCTGAAGAATATATATATGTACAGGATAAATTTCAATTTTGTAAACTTTATATTTCATTGGGCGAAACCTACCTTTAAAATTATGCTACACTGTATAATCAAATGATAATGATAACGATTCCTCAATAACTTTGGTACAGCAGTTGTTAAAAGCCGATGCATGTAAACATGAACCGGTCGCTCTAGCAGTTACGATCATTGCGGAATGGAAGTCGCAAAGATCATAACCCGCTGTCGGAAGAGTTCGGAAAGACGTTACGTAGTTACGGTAGTCACATGTTGTTCTCGGCACCGACATTACAATGTCGGCTAACTTCGGTTTATTTGAGACCCACTTAGCCATATACAATATTTAGTTTGATTTTTATCCATATATTCCGAATCGTTACTGTCTATCTTGACTTAGATTTAGTCCTATATGCATGAATCACAACAGGATTTTTTCATATTTTGTTCTACATCAAGAAAAAAAACAGGTTGATACGGATATTGGGACTTTAATCGTCAATGTAACAAGAGAGGAATTATGAACTTTTCAAATTTTAGCTTCAGGGACACCGCCAGTAAGTTTGGTTTTAAGTTCAGCTACATTAATATATTAGGTTAGCAAGTAATTCGATATAATTTACAAAACATCAGTTTCCATATCAGTGAAGGATATCGTCCGTGGAAAGAGCACAGATGGCATAAACATTTCACGCAAAACAATGGTTGTTCTGTAGTGCTTGAGTTCCATAGCATGTCATTGATGAAGACGTTAAGGGGATAACTATAAATGTTCTGTATATATTATATATTATTGGAGTGTGTTCATCGGTTGTAAAATTCAGTGGAAATGTCGTTACACAATTTTCTAAACAATACGTAAAGGATTTGTAAATTAAAACACATTACTAATTAAGAAACAAAGGACATTTACCTACACTGATGATAATTTATATTTTTAGTCAACGTGGGGATTTATTATAACGGTACATACTAATGTTGCGTAAGATTAATGTTTAAAGATGCCTATCTTGTTACGGAATATGAACAGCGCGGTTGGAGGAAAGGCCTGTAGACAGAATATATCCCTGAATGTCATGACTTCATGTTTGTATGACCGGCGACCTGATACCAAGCCGCTTACCAAGGCTAAATACCTGACAAGCATATTTCTCAAACCGCAGCCGGTGAGTAGTATCAATATTTACATATACATGTGTGATACAATTTGCCTGTTACCCAGTGATTCTTCCATGTCTTTGATATGAGAAGAGTTTGGAAGTTTTAGTCCTGGTTGTTAACGCCTTATAATCCACAATCTTAATTGGCCTTTTGCCGTAGATGGTTAGTGTAAAATGTTTGGAGAAGTCCGAAATTTAAATTGTTAACGGACACCCGACGGATAAAGGCGATTAGAATATCTCTTTTGCACTAAAATATCCTTTTAAATACAGTGCTTTTTACAATCTGTCAATGGAATACCGTGTTCTATGTAAAGCTTGACTTCGCTCTATTTTTAGAGGAGTATTTAATTTGTAAACTTCATATTTCATTGGGCGAAACCTACCTTTAAAATTATGCTACGATGTATAATCAAAGAATAATGATAACGATTCCTGAATAACTTTGGTACAGCAGTTGTTAAAAATCGGTGCTTGTAAACATGAACATTCATTTTAAACTGGTCGCTCTAGCAGTTACGATCATTGCCGAACGGAAGTCGGAAAGATCATAACCCGCTGTCGGAAGAGTTCGGAAAGACGTTACCACTAACTGTATGGTAACGGGATCCGGCCCCGGTTCTTTGGTATCTACTTCCGGAAATATCGCACCCAAACAAATGAGAGGGGTACGTGCTAAATTGCTTTAAAAACTAGATATTATTTCATTTGTTTATTGAAACCTATCAAAAATTCGAACAAAGAAAGCTAAACATTTTAATATGTCCAACCATTGTATGTGAAAATGAGAATAAAGTATCTCAGTTTGTATTCAAACATGTAACCTGGATGGTATTTCTATGCAAATCTGAGAAAAATGCGTGAGAATATGAACATATCTCAAGATATCGGATGCATTTCTTTAAGGTAAGATGTTGAATGAAGAATTAGGATAGAACAAAAACTATATATCAATTCAAATTTATCATAAACACATCCTGTGTGCCATAATCGATGCTGTTTAGTGAGCATGTTATGGCTATAGTGTACGTGTTTGGTACGTAAAAAAATCCGGTTTGGTATTCATAAGTATACGGTTTGGTATAAAAACCTGGTTAAAAATTTGAATCACAAATAAAAACATAGGATAACTTAAGGACAACATTTCGTGCAGTCAAATTAACATATTACACAGCAAGAGCCGATACATAATTACATGTACCATCATAGAAAACAATTAAATTTATATACGTGTAAGTTTGTAATCCTGGTGTTTGGTAGTTGTTATATATATATAAAGTATGTAGCTTCGTCATATCAAAGTATATTTCGGGGAAAGCCGAAAAAACACCACACGCTATAACAAGTATGCAACAATTAATAATTAAGCATTGTAAATACAAATCAAGTCTTAGACACTTTTATACTTCCATACTCATGCGTAATGTTTACTCATGATATTGTTTTGGTTACTATGTTATTTTATTCATCCCCAGGGGAGGAGACACATTATCTTTGTGTTCTATTAACAGATACGCATTTTATTACATATAAAATTAATACTGATGTCCTTATATTTTTAAACCAATTTATTAACATTATAATCTATCCCGTGATGTTATCTACATTGTACAGGGCGAAACGAACGATGCTTATTCAAGTGTTCATTATTATGCAACAGCTTATATCCAATTCTCCATAATTTACTGGCCGTGGTGTGATTTCAGTTGTTCGACTGCCCAACATTTATTTAAACAGCATTCCTATTGAAAAGAACAAGAACGTAAATGAAATCCTTAGAAAGACGTACATGTATCATCAGGAATCCCTCAAAGATCCGTGTTGGGCCCACTACTGTCCGTAATATTCGTGAACGATCTACCAGAAATGTATATTTATCTGCTAATAATGCTAAAATATTCAAAATTATAGAATTATGAAGTGTTTCATAGGAAAGTGGTCTGGTCAAACAAAAACAAAAAAGATTTCTTTCTGTTCGTTCCTTCAGTAAATCGGATTTTATTATCCCCTGCAAGACGCGTTTTCTGTGTATATATCAGACAAGTGCCCTAGTTGTGCCTTTTGCTATTTCAAACCTTCAATTTTTGGTATTTTTTGTAGTCTTTGAAACTAGTCAAAATACCAAATTACTGTTTATTTTTGTCACCAGCTGGTTTTTTTTCAGTTTTACAATACACGCATTATAATAACTCTTACTTTGAGCTTGATATCTGGGTTTTCATACCAACTGTGAAGCGCGGGGATTATGCCACGCTTTATTTGCGGCTCCCTGTTTGTGATTCAAATTTTACTAGGTTGTTATACCAAACCGTACACTAATGGATATACCAAACCGGAATTTTGTGCGTACCAAACACGTACACTCTAGTCATAACATGCTCACTAAACATCATCGATTATGGCAAAAAGGATGTATTTACGATAAATTTGAAGTGGTAGATAGTTTTTGTTCTATCCTAATTCTTCATTCAACATCTTATCTTAAAGAAATGCATCCGATATCTTGAGATATGATCATATCTTCACGCATTTTTCCCAGTTTTGCACGGAAATACCATCCAGGTTACATGTTTGAATACAAATAAAGGGGCTTTATTCTCATTTTCACATATAATTGTTGGATATATTAAAATTTTAAGCTTTCACTGTTCTAATTTTTTACAGATATCAATAAACAAATGAAATACTATCGAGTTTTTAAAGCGATTTAGCACGTACCCCTCTCATTTGTTTAGGTACAATTTTTCCGGAAGTAGATACCAAACAACCGGGGCCGGATCCCGTTACCATACAGTGAATATGGTTACGTTGTTACGGTAGTCACATGTTGTTCTCGGCAACGACATTACAATGTCAGCTAACTTCGGTTTATTTGAGACCCACTTAGCCATATACAATATTTACTTTGATTTTTATCAATTTATTCCGAATCGCTACTGTCTATCTTGACTTAGATTTAGTCCTATATGCATGAATCACAACAGGATTTTTTCACATTTTGTTCTACATCAACAAAAAATCAGATTGATACGGATATTGGGACTTTAATCGTCAATGTAACAAGAGAGGAATTATGAACTTTTCAAATTTTAGCTTCAGGGACACCGCAAGTAAGTTTGGTTTTAAGTTCACCTACATTAATATATTAGGTTAGCGATTAATTCGATATAATTTACAAAACATCAGTTTCCATATCAGTGTAAGACATCCTGCGTGGAAAGAGCACAGATGGCATAAACATTTCACGCAAAACAATGGTTGTTCTGTAGTGCTCGAGTTCCATGACATGTCATTGATGAAGACGTTAAGAGGATAACTATAAATGTTCTGCACTTGTAGTGTTGACAATACATCTGTATCCCCTGAATTCTCGTAAATACGACCATGACGTAAATGGGGCGGACTGGGAGGATTTTAATTCGACTATAATAATTGAATTTAAAATACTGGATAGTCTGAGGTCGTTAAAGATTGTAAAAGAGTGCGTTTCTATTGCTAAAAACAATACGGAGTTTATCGAGGGAACCATAAAATAGTAGGACTCTTTTTATATCTATAAGGGTGTACCCACAGGGTCTAGATTAAACTCCTAGCCATAAATTATCTTAACATCTGGCATAGACTAATGGCGCTTAGTCCAGGAAACAACATGTTTGTGTGAGGTGCATTTTCCGGAGATACCGTTGAGGAGTAACATTTGTTTTATTTTTTAATGTAACCAAAACGATATTTTACCTCGTGCATATTTAGGAAATTTTAATCCTCATTATGTCGATGGTATCACGTTATGCCTCCAATATCAATCTGACTAGAAAGCCTGTCACCTGTCAGAAGAACAACGGCTCAAAGGTAAGAATACACACCTTATCATCAGTATATACTTTAAACTAACTACTTTTCGCGTTGAATCAATTTCGCGTTCTCATACCAGATAACTATTTCATGACGATTTCATTTCGCGTTTTCATACCCAATATTTTTTCCCTCCAATTTAATTTCGCGTTATCACGCCATGCTCATGGCAATTTAATTCTACGTTTTACAGGTAAAACGCTCCATTGGGTTTGTAATAATTTCTTTCGGGAATTAAAATCACAATCGAAACACGAGAAAATGAATTGCGCGCGTAAATGAGTTTGTTTACAGTATATATTGATACATAGTAGTGTGATTTAAATTACACATAAGCACATTACAAAATCATGTGTATTTTGTTATAAATCATCTTTTGAAAATGCTCCACCCATGACAGAGCATAAACGATACTCATCATTTAAACAATAACTGATGTTTAATCGTGTTCATATATGTCGAATAAATATGAAAAGCATATTTGTTTTTCTTTTGGTCCATGCACAATCACAATGCTATGGACTTTTTTCGGGACACAATTAATTATTTCTAATATTTTCATCTTTACTTAAAATAAGAAGCTCAAACTTTTCAATGATGGTATTAGTATAAAGTATGGTAGTACATCTTTAGATAATAGTATATAACACTTATGTATGGTAAGGTATCGAGTTTTATTAAATGAATTATTTATAGAATCCTAGATTATGGTTTGATTAAAGAAATGTGAAACAAAGTGTGCCTGTTAAAACTATTTTTGAACCAAGGTGAAATATTTCCTGTGTTCATTACAAAGTTCTTTGTATCAAATTTAATTATTAGCGCTCTGTACAGACATTAGGCTATTGGAACGTTTGGAACGGTACCCAGTTGTGCGTACATGTAGATAGTGACAAAGAAAATTTACAAATATGAGGGGAAAGATTGAACTTATAAAAAAACGTCATAATATTGGAGTGTCGATAGCTTCGTTGTATATTATCGTAAATTATATTTGGACATGAAATCAATGTTTTTGTCAAAATCCTGGCCAAGAGACATACAGTCTTAGGTGAAGTTTGAGGATACCAGTACTATGTCTTATTGTACAGTTTATCTACTCAGGCTAAGAAACATCATCATCTTGGTAATGTAATGTATATCGGCATAAAACACTCATAATAATAGTATTATCGATTGAATTTCTCTCAAAATAGTTCGGAGTTGTAAAGATACTTTTTTTTCAACAGCATTTTTCATTTGTAAGGATCGTGATTGGATGAATTCAAAGATAACTGAACGATCAAGAACACGCAATAGGTTAGGGATGTATTGATATTGCTCAAAGATCTCATTATGACATCCAAGTAGCTTTGGTGAAATATGGACTCAGAAGCAAGATACACTATCGATAAGATTCTTGATAGACTTAAACAAATATTAATTTTTGTTCTTTTTTTTCTTTTGAACCTGCTGTCCTCATTGCAAGACCGTAAAAGGGCTAATTTGGCATAATTTCTATTCGCAGTAACTGACAAACATCTCCCCTGACACCTGCCTGAGATGAACCGTAATTTGTAAAAATGGTTGTTGCTGCTCCTGCTAAGCGTTAAATACAACGCATGCAGGGAGTGGAACGACTGGTTCAGTCATTGACGGTATATTATGACCGGATCGGGTTTACTTATTCCGTGTCTCTGAAGGCTGGTGTCGGTGATATAACACTATAAACAGGGTCATTCCTATCTTACAACGCTACAAAACACGAAAATACTCCAGTCTCACATAACATGCAACCATTTCACACACGCGTCACCACGCATATATGCGAGTTCGTCCTTACATGACTTTAGCAGTTTATAGGACGTTTAGCTAATCATCCAAACTACTACCAATAAAATATAAAATAAAAATCCAGCATTTTCAGAGCGCAAATTTGAATTTCGTCTCCTTTGTTTTAGATGTTCATCGATGTTAACAAGACTTTTGGAAGTCACTCATGTTAGTATAGAATTGTCCTTTTGTTTCTTTCTCTTTCACAAGTAGGAGGTTGATGACTGCTATTAAAAAGCTTTTAAGTACACTTTTTTATGAATTGACGACATGGATATAGATATGCATTTGGTATCCACTAAATGTGCAGAAAATAATAGAATAAAAAGATTGATTTGGCAATATTGAAACTTATCGATAAAATATACTATCGTTTAAAGCGAAGCATATTTTACTACATGACTTGATGACATTTTTCAATAAAATGTAATGTTTTTGCATTTTATACGATAATTGCATTGACATTTAAAAATACACTTATTGTAATGTACCAATGACATTTTTTATGAATACGATACGACATATACATAACGCTAACGATACTCTATGTTATAATATTAATCATCATTGAAGGTTATCCTGTACGTTACGCCCAAATCCATCATCATAATTTTCCATGTTAATGTCGAAATGCTTAACTTCTGTTACCATTGCAGAAGTCTTTAAAGTAAAATGAACGCCGAAGGAAATCTTAATCAATACGGGGGTTTCGAGATCCCTAAACGACGTCGATTATTCTGAACTTCAGGTTATTATGACGTCACGAAACTCACATCAAATGAAGACGTCATAGTCACCGGATGATGGGACTTATCGATGGTAAATTGTACTTTACCCACGTCGTTTTGTGATCTCGAAACCCCCGTATCATGCAAACCCTTAACATGCTGCACAAGTTCGATTTTTTTAAATAAAGACAGATTATATTTATATTGTACAAATATATATACATAAAACGTTTAGACTACAGATGATATATATAAAATAGCCTATTGCAAAATGAGGAGTGTTGATAACATTTTGAACAATATATTGGTATATCGTTTACTTTATACCTGTCTTTAAATTTCAGCTGTAGCTGTAGGATTAATAGAAATATTGATTGTCGGATGACAAACATAAAACAATACTGATACTTCAAAGATTCTCTAATTCTGACAGTTTACCTGGTTATTTATATGAAAAATTAAGAGTAACTTTCCCCTTTAATTTTAAGATCTGAATTAAGATTTAGTAACATATTTAGGTAAAAATGCCATGGGGATCTCGTGTGAACTTCCTATTAATTAATTAATTAATTAATTACATTGTAAATCGTTTTATATTAATTACACTATTTGTCATGTAGTGCTAGATTTTTCTCGTTAAACATGACATATAATTATCACAGGTTGCATAATACACCCTTCGTGGTAAGCAAAAAAATATTTCTGATTTAAATTAACGAGATACCAATCAGTTTCTCTTGATGTTTCTGTCTCTCTTTGTGATAATAACCTGTATAACTGGTGTGGGATAACTACAGAATCGTGCACGCGCCATCGATAGAGTTATCACTCTACCCACACATCGTATCATTTTAATGGAGTCATTTATTGGATCGTTGTCGTGGTGTACATCACGCCATACGGTACTTACATTGGGCCAGAGTGTCCTTATAATGGTTCCTGGAGATTACGCAGCGTACTCATTGATACACTTGATCAATATCGAGGATATTTTTCCTTCAATGGTGTTCGCAAATCCTATTGCAAGGCTATATTGTGTAGGTAAATGAATTTTACGGCTTTCTGCTTGCCTTTGTCTGATATATAGAAAAGGCACATTTCGAACGTTGATCGTTATGTAATTTCTGACGGGAAACCCAGAGTGTGTTTTTCCAGTACGTTTGATTTTGGTTAAAGAAATCATATTTTAGTTTATTTCACCCGCAGTTGAAATCCCGACTTAGATTCTATAGTTCTCGGTTCAATATTCATTGACTTCGGTTTGGTAAATTATCGGTAGGCCATAAAAAGGAAAATGTTTCACCAGTTTACCTGAGATCAGTTAGTTTCAAAAACATTTATCAGAAGTTCAGCTATTTTTTACTATGGTGCCAGATCAGGGTAAATCAGTACTCTCAATCTTACCTTCTTATTTCCTTATGCTGTACAATTGTTAATATTCGCGGGGATTTTAATTTTACGAAGTTCGGTGTTTTTTTCCAAATTTAGTACCTCGCGAAATTGAACAAAATCATGATTTTACGTTTAACAGCCTGATCTGTGAATACCACTGGTAAAAGATGATTGGCGAAAATGTACACCGCAAAAAAGTTTTTTATATCCGTGAAACGTGAAATTCAACAAACTTACAGTATGTCAATCAGAATTTAAATATATTTCATTTTATGTAATTTGATTTTCTATCTAAAATGAACCCGCCAAATTTTATAAACTGCACTCCGCTTACTAATCATATTTACGACGTACAATAGGTTTTTGTAGACAGCTTTATGACCGCATGATCATATTAATTGTGTGTTCCAATCCCGATTGCCTTAGAGAGAGGATTTTGAATAGAGTTTGGAAACCACTCCACCTGTGGTTGCTATAGTCTCAATAATACAATGGTCGGTGCGGTGTTTGTAAATCCTTAGATATTAATTCCACGTGAATAAAGATTAGTATTATGTATGAAGCGCAAATCGCATTTACGAACAGTATATTACTTTATCAACCGCGAAAAATAGTACTACATATACAAATGCATGATTCCAGAAAGAGTGTTTCATGTAAATACTCGGAAATATGTTGAAAATAACGCGAAATATAATATACGAGGAAATAGAGTGCTTTACAGTTTCTTAGATGTATCTGGGTCTAGTTTCATTTAAATTCCTTATCTTTAAGGAATTTCTTAACTTCAAATTATCCATCGGAAAGCATTACGGAAGTTAAGGAAAACCCCTTAAGTTAAGGAGCATTCCTTAAAATTTGAAATGCTTTCCTATGGAGAATTTTAAGTTAAGGAATGATCATGAAACTGAACCCTGATAATTTATTTATATTTAAGACGTTTAACTTCATATTTTGTAAGTTAATACCGTTGCTTTATTTTTACAAACCTTATTGACAATTAGCGAGAAATGAAATATCGACATGTTTGAGCTCCTTTATTTTCCATACATAAAAATTAAAAATACTACAATATTGGTGTCATATAATAAACTATTCAACGCAGTGATAAAGATTTTCCCTGTAATACGTTATAAATGAAACATAAAACTCCATGACTGTAAAATCACGGCAAATAGGCAGTTATGTAACGTTAACGTTGTTTAGAATCGAAATTCACTATTCACAATATGTAATGACATTTATGCCAGCTATAACACTAAGGTGTGTAATATAATGTCAAGCACATGACGTAGATAGAACACGTGTCGTCCGTGTAAGTGACATGATGCTGGAATATATAATAATAACACTGAATTTACCCGTTCTGTCGTTGTAATTTTGCCACCGGCAATTAAGTCCTGGACATCAATCCCGGGCGTGTGTCAAACTGTAATAATGGCTGACATGGGTTCCCTTGTGAGATGCAAGGAACAATTAGGGATTTTTATATTGCACACCTGAAGGTTCTTTCTAACTCGCAGGTACATTTAGATTTCCCAACGGTCCCCAGGTCTGCTCTATCTGTGTCCCAAACGTTTACGATTCTCATACAAGACGACGTTTGGCGATGGAAGGCCTCGAGCTATAGTTGAGAGGCAGAAGTGTTTACATGGACGGGTCGATGGTGTGTGTCAATAACAGTCAGGCTATGTAACAAACATAATCTAATACATCTCCCTTACTTCCTGTTCGTCCCCACATGGCCAGGACTTCCAGACAATAGAAAGGATAGTACAGAATTTCACTGATGTGTATACCTGAATGTTTGCAAGGAACAACCCGCAGTGATGTAGGGCGGATACAAACGTTTCCGTGATCTGACAGCATCATTCTGCCTACTGTATCTCCAGAATATGTAACAGCAAAACCACGAGTTTATATACCAGCATGAGTTAATGATGTCCAATTGTCAATCCAAATTATATATTATAGAACAAATGACATTGCTGTTTTTGTTTGCGTGTCGTAAACATGCTGATAACTGGTATTGATGAAGCGGATATGTACACTGTAACCAGCGGAGAAGCTGATTGACAACACTTTGCATTAGACTGTTCAAACTATACACCAACAAATCTCACGTAGAGTGACATTCTGCCTGAGTAAAACTCATCATACTCAAAATAATGCGGCAGCCACACATGGAAATGGATTATTAGAATAACGAGTAGAAGGTATTATGGTATAATGTCAACACGTGGATTATGGTATAAACGTTTGGAGCGTAATGGATTATTATATATATTGATGTGATATCACCGACCGACAAAAGACAAACAGTCGTATACCATGAGCTGACGGAGAATGTCTTTTTTATCCAGTATTGGTTCTCGTACGAGAGCGGTTAGGTCTGTATACTTATCAACAGGACGAAAGGGTCGACAGATTAGAGGAACCAAGGAACTTCTCCTGCCAGAGGTAATCTGCTCAGTCTGTTATAATTTTCGTATGTCTCTCTTCGAAGAGTTTTCTTTATTCTTTTACAAGAGTTGATTATTGTGTATTTGTCTCGTAGATTATTCGCTGTGGGCTGAAACAACAACAGTTACATTTAATTTTCAAATATTACTAGGCACCCGTTACGTTGTATTCTTATGTGTTGCTAAATGTTGTTTATTTGAATACAATTTGTGAAACATCCAAAGTCTTGTACATTGTAAGATAATTTCTCTAACGTACATTTGTCCTGTTCATTTCTCAATAAATGATAAGTTAGTCAGGTTCATTTTTTCAATAAATGATATAACAACAATTTCTGTACACCTACGTGCAATTTCTAAATAAGACTGACATACGTAGATGCACAGTTCCTACACGTGTTGCTGTAAACACTTCCATCGATCATAGCAGTGTAACCAGCCACGCTCTCTCTCTCTCTCTCGTTAATAACCCCTAAACTAGCTTATTCTCTATCCTAGCTTGATACATACGATAAACACAGATAATAGAAGTGGAGAGAGACCAGCAAAATTTCCCACCATTTCTCTAAAATGATGCTGGTGTAAAAATCGATGTTTCGCGGTCACAAGGTGGATTCCATTCTGGTTTATTCGAAAAACGACGTAGGTTAAGAGATTGGAGACGACTCGGTTTCATTTATTATAGACGTGGATACGCAACAGGGATTGCATAATAATGGTAATTCATTTGGCGAATACAGTTTATGTATATAAACGACAATGCGTATACGTAATTTCATCATAGTAACAATTACTATGTATTACCGTACTCGTTCTAGATTTGATGAGGGCTTCAGGACGAAAACCTCTACTGATAATACAAAATCTCAGTACGGTTACAGGTATGTATAAAACTAATGTTCATTTAGACTTATATTCTATTTTAGTAAACGAGGCAACGAAAAGTTTCTTAGTCAATTTGTCTTTGAAAATCTCATAGAATTTTACTCATTCTAACGTTACCAAAACAACTTCCTCATAGAATATTGAAAAGAATAGTCATATTATGATATTTACATTCGGTATCCAGATCATTCTTATACGTGCGTCCATATGCAGTGACATTAGTGTTTGCCTCGTTATTGTTAATTAAATTATTTCAATTAATTTTCGAATAATGCTATATTTTGCTTAATATAGGTTCATATAGTTTAATTATGAAACACAACCTTGCAATTGACAACGGATGAAGAGATACAAAGCCTTTGTTTTAACCGCCATCTTTTGTCAAACATGTAGGAGTGTAGTATTATGGAGTCTTGGTACACATAGTTCACACGGAGGTTTGATTTTGTCTCTTAGCTTGGCTTTCATGTTTAACGACCATCTCCTTGGTTTTTTTTCTCTGTGTGTGATGTTGCTATGCTAAAACCAAACATAGAAACATTTCATTTCTGTTTTTCCTACAGCTGAATCTGTCATCATTGACTCCCGACAAGTCATACCCTATTGGTATTGATCACTGTTTGCTGAATAAAGTATTTTTTATTCGAGACGACTGGAAATATAGCTCGTCTCGCTGTCAGGATGTGAATGACATTTAGATCCTCTATGTTTCCCTCAAGAGAAATGTGACAGTATATGAAATATTCTAGATGACTTCCTTCATTTGACAGCTTTATCAGAGATAACTCGAGCATGTAAATGATAACTTACTGTTATTAGAAGTATTTGAAAAAAGCAAACGTCCACCATCATTTATTATATATATTATCATTTGTCAGGGAATGTAAAAATGTACCCGCGGATACCTGAGTGACATTTTAATAGCCGATGTGTACACATTTTTTTCTTACGAAGACCCAATGCACGTTTTCATTGTACATGTATCTGTTGTACAAACAGTGTAAATGCACTACATGGATTGCATGCTATGGAGGTGAAATTGTAACGGAAATGATGATGCCAAAAATTTGAAAATAGCAATTAATGAAATATAAAAATACAGCGAAATGCTTTCATTTCACTTTGCTTTATATTTTTGATATATTGGCGATTTGTTTCAAAGCAAAAAATTCAAAAACCCGGCGAGACCTAATACACAGCGACCGTATATATAAACCCTCAACCCAGTGCAGCGGGAATTTAAGACCCTGCAAATAAATTTCAGATACGAAAACGGGAAATTGTTGACTGCTAATTTGTACTACCAACACAAATACCGTCTTGCATTTTCCGTTCCTTTCTTCGGTTTTACACTTATATCTGAATCATTGTAACAAGTACTTGTTCCTACGCCAATGTATTGTGCAATATAAACGGCGTTTTTATTGTATCGTGTTTATTGATTATACTTGTTGGCAGTGGGTTTTCGTGACATATCATTGCTGGGATCATTCGGTTCAATATGTCATCAGTTCCAATTAATATCAGTGCCGTGCACGATTTAGGATGAATAATGCCAACTCTGATTCCTGTGTTAATTTACTTGCATCACGAGAAACGGGTCGTGTACACGTGAAAACTACGTTAATATCATAAACATCATCATATTAGAATATACACATAAGTAGTATGTATGCGTCTACGTCCACACTGGCACAATGATAACAAAAAAATTAATGGGCATGAATAAGGTCATCCTAAGGTAGGCTGACTTAGGATTTATTACTTATGTTCTATTGAAAAAGAGGGCCAATGTGGGGGTTATCATTGGTTTATGTACCTGGACATGTATGCTTTATATAATGTATAAATGTATAATTGTGCATCTGTGTGGACATTTAACACAGAAATGAATTTTAATTCAAGTGGACGATACTGTACCTTTTCCCCAACACAATAAGGTTAAAGTTATATTTGCCGTAATTTTCATACTCACGAATCAAGACGATGTTTTAATATGTTAAAGGTTACCAACATTTTGAGAATTACAGTACTATCAATATAGGTTTTAATTTTACAAGTACAAATAAGAGCTGAAAATGATTTTTGACAGTACTGCCAATATTTATTATATTTACATCGATAATAAAGTGAAATAAGTACATGCGGTCAGGACACGAAGTAAAGGGTTTCATTTCACATTTTTATCGTGTTATTAGTAATTGTAAAGTGATTTCTGCAAGTTTGTTTCCATCTTAACATACATAAGGCATAAAAACATCAATTTTACAGTATATTATTTATTATTATATACTTTCTGTGTTGTAACCAACATTTTATATGGCATCTGAAACTGTTTGAATGATTTTTATAGCTTAATTCATTAAAACGTATGGTTTTCAGTAGTTTACTGAAGATAAAATAACATGACAAAATTTTAGTCTAGACAATCCGTCAAATATGTAAGAAGAGACCGACAGTCGCCATGTGAAGACCGACAATGCAACAATGCGCCATGCGACAGCAAGATAATGAGCCATGTGAAGAGCGACAATACGCCATGCGACAAACACACTGCAATATTGTGACATGGCCGAAACCAGCAACCATAGGTCACAATGACAGGTTTATTTCCTATGTAATCTGCAATGTGATGTATTTTTAGGCGGGAATTGATGACCGTCCTTAAAATGTAATGTTATTTGTTCTTTTTACGTCCTAATTAAGAGCATATCGCTTCCGAAATACAATTTATCTCTCGTTTGCTATCGGAGTTGATGTCGTTACAATGTGTTTTACAAGTGATTTTAAAATAAATATAAAAACGTTCTTTTTCTGATAAATCATTTCGTCCTATTGCTTGATCTAATTTATCTGATATTATCAATCATATTTCACAATTCACCATTTGAACATATGTATTAACATAACCAAACATATTTCAAAATAAAAAAAAGAAATGTAGCTTTTAGTGGAAATCGAACTCTGAATCATCGAATTATTTTACGGAGACCCAATGAAAATCATATTTAGGATTGTTCTGATTTTCAATTCCTACACTGTCTATATGATCTAAATCAGAATATTTTATCAACTACGTTATTCTCATTTTACTTTACGAGAGCATCAAAAAACATTTTTTAGGAATATGATAAAAGTTGAATTTTACTACAAAGAATATAACGATTTGTTTCTCTGATATGCTATATTAAAAGTGGATTTTAGTTGGGGAAATCACCTTCCAAAATTCACAAAAAGCAGGATAGTGCAACTTTGCGGCCGTTTCATTAATTATGTACTGCAATCAACAAAGCAGTTTTTCGCAAATAATATCATTTATATGTTACATATCATATTTTGATATTTATTAGATTTTGAAAATTCTCCCCTTTAGGTCGAAACAGGTCGATATGTTTCATATCTTTTTGGCAAAAGTTTAAATTATCGCAGATATTTCTAAATAATAAATGTTCCCTTTTCTAAGTGTCTTATACCAGTATTCCATACGGAGACTACTTCTGCGATAAGAGTTCTGCTGTTAATGCCTATTGTCAGCATCTTCCTTCTTTGCTTATGAGGCTTGCTATAAATTTGTCAAATATCTAAAAGCAGGCTTTGATGATTAAATAGGAGTCTGCTTTAAAATTCATATTTGAAGTTTTTATTTTCTTGTAGTAATATCGATTTAGAGCGGGAGTTTCGAAGAAATTTCAGTATTTTTTGTTGTTTTACAGATAATTATAATTCCTTTCTGAGAAAACGATATATGTGTGGATTTTTTAATAGGAATTCACACAACACGCGACAGACACATACCTAACATACAGAAAAAAATATATAGCTCAATCAACGTACATAGTGCCTTGTGGTAAGGTATTCTGCATGTTACAGAGTTATCTGCCATTGCGGGTAGGTATTGTTTGTGACGCCATGTGTATGCGGGCGTAACGTCATACTATTCGGAGAAAACGACGTGAATTGCGCTTACAAAAAAGTCGATGTCTATCCGCAAGAGCTAACTATGTAACATGCAAAGACGGAATAAAATTACATTGATCAGAGCTCTCCGTCTCTAGGTCAAGAGTGCGAATGCTATGTGGGACAGTTGCCAGGAACTGGCCGTTGGTCGACGTTTTTTCTCCAAGTAGTTCAGCTCATATGCACCATCTAAACCTGACACATACTTTGTTTACAATGTGACGTTGAAATAATCAAATCAAATGCACATCCTTTAACACAAATAAAAAAAAACAATCTTGAGCTGACACCCATGTACCTACAGGTATTACGGTCATTGTACAGTTTAAGCTTGCACTGAAAAAATCAACCTCTCTAGTAGCTTAGCTATTAGCTATGAGTTGCGTAAAAAATTGAGGTAACTTACACTTATCCTTAAATGTTCTTCTTCCCACTTTCACAGCACCTTTATTACATATTCAAACAGAGGATACTATCAAAACAGCCTTACAATATATGAACATCATCCGTTCAACTTTTTTATGTTATCATCGTAAACGGGACATCGATCGCTATAGATACGTCCTTCGAATTAGTGTTTCAAATTATTTAAACATTCTGTAAGTAATTGTTATTTATTTTCCTTTAAATCAATTACGAGCTTCAAACACCCATCCCACTTTCGTCCATGTAAATATTGCATTTTGTCTTTCTAGTCTGCTATGTGAATCGATAGAAGTGAAAGAGCTTTTGCAAGAACACAAAATGAATTAACAGTGCTATTGTGTAAACCCATTTCTACCTTATCCCAGTGCTTATGCGATGTACAATCAATTTGTATATCTGCGGTTTAATCAAAGAGTAATTGTAATTACATTTCAGTGGTTGTACACATAAATGTAATTGTTCAGCACTTGTAATAGTCGTCTGAAGCATTTAATTGCGTTTGTACTGTAACGAACAATGATTTAAGTGATTAATTGCTGTAGTCAGTTTCACTGCTCAGCGCTGGTCGATGGTTTACTTTGTCCACTTGTAATAGAACAGTGGGGGTAATATCGATATAATCTCACATCTCACACTCTGAATGTTACGTTTTTGTATGATAAATCCTTAATATAGGTTTATTAAGTATATGGTTTCGTTTGATTCAATCTTGAATATGGTTTGTTTAGTAATCTACAAAAAAACTGCAGTACATATAAATGTACATGGATTTGTTTATAACAATATTGGATATGGTTTGTTTAGTACAATCTTGTATATGGTTGTTTTAGTACAATCTTGTATATGGTTGATTTTAGTACAATCTTGTATATGGTTGTTTTAGTACAATCTTGTATATGGTTGATTTTAGTACAATCTTGTATATGATTTGTTTAGTACAATCTTGTATATGGTTGATTTTAGTACAATCTTGTATATGGTTGTTTTAGTACAATCTTGTATATGGTTGATTTTAGTACAATCTTGTATATGGTTGATTTTAGTACAATCTTGTATATGGTTGTTTTTAGTACAATCTTGTATATGGTTTTTTTGTAAATCTTGTATATGGTTGTTTTAGTACAATCTTGTATATGGTTGATTTTAGTACAATCTTGTATATGGTTGTTTTAGTACAATCTTGTATATGGTTGTTTTAGTACAATCTTGTATATGGTTGATTTTAGTACAATCTTGTATATGGTTGTTTTAGTACAATCTTGTATATGGTTGATTTTAGTACAATCTTGTATATGGTTGATTTTAGTACAATCTTGTATATGGTTGTTTTAGTACAATCTTGTATATGGTTGATTTTAGTACAATCTTGTATATGGTTGATTTTAGTACAATCTTGTATATGGTTGATTTTAGTACAATCTTGTATATATTTTGTTTAATACAATCACGGATAGTAATCTTGCTAATGGTCTGTTAAGTACTATCTTGTATATGGTTTCTTGAGTAAACTTTTTGCATATGGTCTGTTTAGTAATCCTGTATATGTTTTTTCAGTTATCTTGTATATGGCTTGTTTTATTAGTACAATATCGTATATGGTTGTGTTTAATACAATCTAGGATATGGTTTCTTTGATACACATTTTGTACATGGTTTTTAAGTGCAATCCTGTATATGATTTGTTTAGTAATCTTTTATATGGTTTGTTTCAAAAATCTTATATGTGGTTTTGTTTAGTGCAATTCGCGTATGGTTCGTTTAGTATCATCTTGTGTATGGTTAATTTAGTGCAGTTTTGTATATTATTTGTTACCATATATATATATATACGGATGAACTTGAGTAGATTGTCTGATGTTATGAAGCTATTGCAAAAAAACAGAGATTATTCATGATAAACAACTTTGCGATTGATAAACAGATTTAAATATAAGTTATAATTATAAAGCTATAATTCATTACACGGTTCACAACATCCCATGAAATTTCATAGGTATTAAGGGACTATTTTATTGCTATTGAATCATTAAGCCGGTATAGTAGTCAATTAGAAGTGACGTTATTCCCTCTATGATGTAATGAAACAATATTAAGCCAAATGAAAAACTCGTTACTAGAAGAATTGAATCAATTTATTATATTGAAATTACACAAAGTGATGCAAAACGAATGCTAAGCTGATTCGTACATGACAATCATCCACATTTAATCTATGATACCATCAATGCAATCTAGAATTAATTGTTTCGTTCACTTGTTGCCTGATTATTTACTCAAATCTTTCTAAGTACTTAAATTTCATCAACGATTTTCTATTTATAATTCTATTTTCTGTTTCCATTAACGCAACTGAAGAATTGAATTCTATTTCCTAACCGGACAAGAAATTCATGATAAATTTAAAGGGATACTGTAGTGGATATTTTCGCGAGTGCTTTATATCGCGATTGAACAAAAAAATACTTTCGTGCTTGTGTTATTTTCGCTATAGACATGAATTCATTTTTTTACTAAATAGTTCATACATTCACAAAATATTATTTGCACTAGACATTTTCGCGATCAAGCGATCTCCGCTTGATTAGCGGAAATTTCCCCTCGTGTAAATTCCCACGTTTACAGTATCTTATTTCGTTATATATCAACTACAATGCTGTTAGATTTAGTCTGTAGGAGGGGTGATACGTCTGGTGTATCTAAAATAATTACCGAAAGAGCTTTACGTAAATGATACTGTCTTTTCTGTCTCGTGTTGTTGGATGTTCCTGGTTTTTACTCTTAGCATCAACCCTCTTGAGGCCAGTAGAGAAACTTGCTTTCTTATCATTACGACTGTCCTTGTATCGACCCCATGAACATTTCGAAGCATATTCAGATGTACATATATGTAGAAAAAGAACTGCCTTCTTTTACTCACAACGTAATACCATTAAGGTTGATATAGATTCTGTTGAAGCTCATTTTTTCAATAAAACAAGTTGTCTTATCTGTTAAATAAGAGTACCAAATACTAAAATACCATCCTTAATAACGTCTAATTGGTTTCTTGTTATATAACCGGTAGGATTTCAGATAGATTTTTCAACGCAGGCCAGGTAATGCAGAGGAGGTCTACGTAAATAAACTGTTATTAGCCTGAATATTAAATCTAATGAACCAAACCAAACCAAAAATGCTATTGCCATTCCTTACACAACACCCGACATGTGTTATTACATGTACGCCCAAAAGTATTTGTTAAACTTTTCATAGTTTTTTGTTTTGCACCAAAATGCTTTAAATAAATCCTTTCATTAGCATTAAGCATTAGCAGGAATTATTGTTTGCTTACCCACACTGAAGCCGTATGTTGTTTACAGAATATTCGAATGTAATTATCTGATGATGGTAACTACTAATGGTAACATCCATTAACACATCTGGTATATTCAGCAGTACAGGGCATAGTTGATCTAATCCTGAAATGGACTATTGTTATCATTTCTGAGTAATGACGTCAAGACCCATTTGAATGCTGGAGGTGCATTGTTGGATTCGTCAGTCAGAATAGCGTAAGTTACATACAAAAGAGTTGTTGATTGGTGCTTTGTTTGAAGACCGTGCTCCCCGGACGAAGGTCTGAAACCATTTTGGATGATTGTATTGCATATATAGCTATCTGTCATATTATATGCGGGGGTGGGAAAGTTATTTATCAAACATTCAGTTTCATATATGATGAGGGAAGGCAGCGGTTAATATAAATTAAGCTGTCGGTTTAACATATCGATTACCATTTAGTTGTTAATATCGATGAAACTGCAACATATTTTGTCGAAAATATACAGTAGAATTCAGGAGGGATGCGGCATGTTTATTTTGAAAAAAAAGTGAATATATAAGTACGAGTTCAAAAAAAACCTTTTTGAAGAGGCTTGAATCTTTTTTGTAAGTTTACCGAGATATAAATCTCGTATTTATAAAAATATATGTATAAACCAATAATCGGATCGCAATTTTACATAAAATTGTGTCATATAGTTAAACCAAATTTCTGTTTACATTTCATCCGGATCTAATTATCAGATACCACAGGTTCTAATTTCACTTCAACAACTTTTGTTTACATGGTGTTATAGTGAAAATAACTGAATAATAGGCAAAGTCTATATAAATTAGATGACAACAAAACTCATGATACTAAACTCGACACCGCACCTTCATAGTATCACGCCCCTAATAACATCAACACCTTATGTAGACGTATGTCGCGTGATAGGTCACATGACCGAACAAGAGATAGTGTTTTGCTCTTCCAAATTACAGAAGGAAATCGACGTGTGATTTTTAATCTGTACTAATGACGACTTCTGTACCATAGAGATTTGCTGAAATTAACTTATACTGAAAGTATTAGTACTATCGTGGTGTGCTGTAGGATATAGCCACGAGAGTTACGGTTTCGTCAAAAACGGTTTTTGTAATTACGAATATTTCATTATAATCTCGTCATTCAGATTTAAAATGCCTCACGAATTTTAGTGAAAACATTTAACAGATGCAAGATATAGTACATGCACCAATCAGTTTCAAAGGGAAAAAGACGAAGATGATTTATCTTAGTTATTTATAGTTATTATAGTCATTTCAAATTACTATAAAACATTACAATAAAACATTAAATAATTATGTCTAACATTCTTTTTATTTTACGAATATATCGATTGTTGTTCAATTTTGGTCAATCACATTCTGTTTTACTTCACAATTTCTACGAGTTGCCTCTCTTACGCCCGTAGAAGACAACCTACATAGAGCCAGCCATACATATTGATTTCTACACTTACTACTAGCCTTCGAATACTTGTACCAATACATGACAAGTTATGGCAGTAAAACGTCACGTAACTATAATTTATTTCGTCATTAGCGGAAATGTTTCCGATCTACAAACGCATGGATTATTCCTACTGTTGTGGTTTGCTTGAAGAATGAATCTGTAAAAAATCAAATTAATCTTAACGAATAGCCTAGAATCGATTATTCGTCTTAGTTTAAATCATGTCGGAAATCGCGTGGGAATTTCTCATCATTTGACATGTGATGTCACAATGTTAACGTAACCGCACAATTCTTATGGGATATTTCCGTGGCGTAGTCGAGTACAAGGAGACACATCATTTTATATAGCATTATATCAAAGAATCAATGTGAAGACGAACCATGGGAAGTCTTGTTTGAAATATAAACGTTTTCTTAAATACTTGATTTGTTAGAAGTAAAACATGCTTGACGATGGGAAATGATTCTAACCAAAAACAAAATGGAATCACATACGAATATTTGGTTCGGTTTAACGTCCCATCACCAGTCAAATGTCATTTACACCCACATTCATACACGAGAGGCCGTCTTTACATGACCCTGGCTGTCAATAGGACGTTAATGTAATCAGACAATCAAACGCCAGTGAACATATGTGTATGTTTGAGAACCTGCGGTATATTTGTGTTTCTTACAAGTATTGTGAAACTCCTGTCCCTTTTATAGTGTAATTTCACTGCTGCATGCGAATATAGAGAGTATACTAGAGAAACACGTACAATTTTTTAATTGAAATTCGGTAAATCGGGAGAAAATATAAACAAAATGTAGACTTGATACTTAACAATCCACAAGATAAGTTCAATCCACCGCTTCCAATACCATTCTTTGCTTGGCAGACGATCACTATATGTCAATTAATTATAATCTGTTCAGATTTCATATAATATTTTATTGACGGTATGGGACATCCTGTCGAGTACTGAGTAAGTCAACCTGACATTAAAGATGCTCCACCGCCGACGAACCATAAACGATACTTATCATTTGAACCATAATTGATGTTTTATCGTGTATATGTATGTCTAATTAACACAAAAAATAAGAAATGATTTATGTTGCTTTTGGTGCATGCGCAATCAGTACTTCATTCAATATAGAATAAAGTGCCACTGAATTTTTTCGGGATGCAAAAAATTATTTTTGGTATTTTCATCTTGAAGTGAAATGAGAAGCTCAAACTTTTCAATGGTGGTAACTTTTGTACTTTAAGTAACTTTTGTAACCGAAGACAAATCACCTGCTCCTGACTTTGATAGAGCAAAAATACCGTTTGTCAGCGGTGGAGCATCTTTAAGGTAAACGGAGTTATTACATAGAGGCTCCCATACGGGTGACTGTTCTTTATCATGTTTATCAAACTCTTATTAGTTAATTTCCATTGTATTCGAAATTTTGAAAATGAACTAACGAGAATTATTAAGATAACAATCACGCGTTGGGACCGTGTGTATCTCATAACTTTAGCTACCGTGTTGTGGTGATCAGTTCTTTCTCGTCACATTCAGGGAATCGTTTCTTGCGCCATACATTGCATAATTAAATATTTTCACCACGAAATATAGTATCCAAACACATAGTCAATATCATGTTGTTTAAAGTTATTTAAAAGCAACAATAAGTTTTAAATGCAATAGAAAATAAAAAAACGCTATAAAAAGTAGTCTTAAGATGAACCGCAAATATGTAATCAAGAGAAAGGACTATGTATGGTTTGGGCCCTTTTTGGCCCCCAAATTCGTCAAAAACTGTTATTTGGTATATCTATTGTTGTAGAATACCTATATAGTATGTCCCTAATTTAATTGTATTGATATTCTTCAAATTTTGCAGCTTCAGTTGCTATGATAACCACTCGAAATATGCATAAATTATGGCATATGGAAAGTTCGGCAATTTTTGATAGGTTTTTATTTTAGAAACCATAAAGCGCATCTTTGAACAAATTTTATACTTCTCCTAAATATGTATAGAAAGTGCAGACATATTCTCAGTAAATATTAAGTCTGTTTAAGGATGCGCACTAAAAATTCATAGACAAAAACTGGCAAAAATTGTCAAAAATTCCACATTTTCATAATTTATGCATATTTTGGATGGTAACCATGGCAAATACATCTGCAAAATTAGAAAACAATCATTATAGTTGAATCAGGGATATACTTAATATTTAAAATACAACATATTAATCACAAAATAACAGGTTTGAAAATTTGAGAGATTTGGGGCAAAAAAAGCCCAAACCATACATAGTCCTTTCGGAAATTGGTTCAGTGTTAAGTGTGACAAATCTTTCATAAACTTGTATTTTTGGAACGTAGTTTCTAATTTGATAAATAAAGGCGTAGTAATTTGTAATAAAAGAAAATTAAAGTTTTATAGATTTAAAAAGTTTCAGCAAGCCATAACATTCCTGACACCGTGTTATAAGAGGTTCTAAGGTATAGTTAATGATGTTTGCTGCAGCGATTGAATGCAGTTCATCGATGGTGAACTTGCGATCAAAGGGTCGTGATGTGAAATATTTACTTATATTATGAATGTCTGTGTGAAGCGCATGATCGATACATGACTATAATTGACGATTCAGGTTTCCTTCGTGACATTATGAGCATTCTGCTGCTGAGGTTGGTCCCTGAGGTATAGTTATATATGTGACCATCATGGTGACATCGTCTGACCAGGATTTCTCTGTGGACATTTGTCTGTATTGCTACCTAGAACCTACACTGTTCTAGACAGTAGTTCATCATTTATAGCGATGACATCATTAGATAAAACACACACATCCATTATAAAGTATCGTCCTTTAACTGTTAGCGCAGTCGCTGTCTGTCTGAACTGTCCTCGAGACCTTTCAACGACCGGAAGTGATTCTTTTGATACATCACTTCCACCGGAAGTTACCACATTGTCTTTTAAAGGTGCTGCTGAGAGTTGCTCGTTAAATTGGCCGATCACACTGAAAGTCCACATCGGTCAATGTCTGCTACTGACATGTATGTCCGCTCTGTTTAGTCCTGGAACTCCGTGGTGACAATGGCATTAAATTTATCTTCAAATTGGTATTAACGTATTTCTGTCCAGACCTGAATAGAGCCAGAATTTCTTCCGCGGACTTAATATGCTCACAAAAGACCTGCCAGTGATTTAGACGTAACCTTTAGCATATAAAATGTGCTTCCGACAAAGTTAAATTTTACAAAACACCATAAAATTCACCCAGAGGAAATTACAGACATTGTGATTTATGCGTAATAACAGTTTATATCATCTTGATGCGGATGTTGTCGTAATTTAAGCTGGTATTTAGCTATCCTCTTTCAGGAAAAACGCATGCTACTTGGCAGATGAGGATTAAATTATGAGAGACAGTGGGTAGGTCGTCTTCAGAATGTAGGTGTTGATCTTCAGTGGTTGTGCTGGTTTTATTTTAGAAGCACTGAACAATGGATATCGTCACCGCAAATTTACTTTATATGGTAAGTCAGCTCTATTTTTTTAAAGATGCTCCACCGCCGACAGAGCGTAAACCATACCCATCTTTTGAGCAATACCTGATGTTTAATTGTGTATTTTTGTATATTTACACGAAAATTCGAATGAAATAATTCATTTATGCATAATGCATATTTTCATTGATTTTTCGGATGCATTTAACTATTTTAAATATTTTTATCTTGAATCAAAATAAGAAGCAAAACCTTTTCAATGGTGGTAATGATGCAAAGTGAGTAATATTATTAATTGAAAAAATACTAATTCGTCTGTTCCTGTTTTTGATAGAGAAAAAATACCATTCGTCGGCGGTGGAGCTTCTTTAACAAACCAATCGTCGTCATATAACTAACACTTTTTAAAACAATCATTGAAACCTGAAAGCAACATATGGTAGATCATTACACATATCATTCGAGTGAAACTTGAAATCTGGTCTCAAAGTACAGAGTTCGAATGTATTTCATTACACGAACATGAAACAATCTTTTGCTGGTAGAATTGTATACGAATTTACAAATATAAGAGTAATTGATTCATATTATTGATAGCTAAATATAACACATGTATATGCAACAAAATTGTGAATAATTCTCAAAATCCATTAAAAAAAAATCATTTTATTTCATGGACAACGGCATTCACATTCATTATTTTCTTTTGTTCCTGGCTCGATGCTTACGACAAAACAATTATCGATAAAAACGGTCGAAATTTATAGTTATATATCATTTATATGTTTTTGTTATTGCAATATTTAAAATTTTCTGTTCAAACTCGTATTTCCTTTGTCCTCTATCTTAATTAGTAGACCACAGCTTGAAACAAGCAAATCCATCCTCTTTGAAATATATATTAATATATTTACTATTGAAAATATGGGCAGATTGAATGTCATTGGAATTATCTTTTATGCTTTATTAATTTGATTAACTGGTCACACAACCAAGTTACTAGAGTAATTAGGCGCTAAGAAGGAAAATTCATCACTGGGATTGCCTGAAAAGTTAAATACTTTGCCTGCTATTCATTCAAGTAGCCTTCATTACATGTTCAAGCATGACTAGACAGTCAATGATTCTTAGAGTCTTTATCCATTCATATTACCATTTACGTACACTATTATGTAACAGATATTTTTCAAAGAAATTGACATTTGAAAAGAAAATATATGCCTGACTTCTGATTCTCTCTTCAATAGCATGCTTTCGTCAAATGTACATCATCCTTGATTATTTATAAGGACACATGTTCCGTTTTATGGACCCTTGTTTTGCATTTTTTTATAATTTTATGCTTAATCCTACAAAACAGCGTTAGAATCATTGTTTAGCATATGCTATCAAATCTTTCTTATTTTTTGTTGTGAAATAGATTTTATTTTTATTGATTTTTGTTCAGATAAGCATCATCTTTGGACATAAAATCCTAATTTCAGCTGTCTCTTTTATCTAATAAAAGTGTAATATCATAAAATAATTGTGTAAGTTCTATGCAATTAGCTTTAGGAACAATTTCTACAAACAAGAGCTGTTGGAGAACAGCAAAGCTCGCCTATTCAGAAGAAGTTGATATTCAAGTATTTGCTATTTAAACATGGAAATATGACAAATTAACAGACTCAAAAAAACCTAAAGGGCCCCAAATTGGTTGTATTATCACGTTCAGCATCCATACACATTAGGAAAATAAAATCATAAACATTTATGATGACTTAAGCTTAAACAATTGACGAAACAGAAACTTGCTCAAAAACTTTAACGTGAAATGGGACGCCAACGCTGACGCCGACCCGGGGTGACAACATTAGCTCCCACTATTCTTCGAATAGGCGAGCTAAAGACATTTATGATGACTTAAGCTTAAACAATTGACGAAACAGAAACTTGCTCAAAAAATTGAACGTGAAATGGGACGCCAACGCTGACGCCGACGCCGGGGTGACAACATTAGCTCCCACTATTCTTCGAATAGGCGAGCTAAAGACATTTATGATGACTTAAGCTTAAACAATTGACGAAACAGAAACTTGCTCAAAAACTTTAACGTGAAATGGGACGCCAACGCTGACGCCGACGCCGGGGTGACAACATTAGCTCCCCCTATTCTTCGAATAGGCGAGCTAAAAACATGAACTTTGATGACTTAAGCTTAAACAATTGACGAAACAGAAACTTGCTCAAAAACGTGAAATGGGACGCCAACGCTGACGCCGACGCCGACGCCGGGGTGACAACATTAGCTCCCCCTATTCTTCGAATAGGCGAGCTAAAAAGGACGAGTTATGATGACTTAAGCTTAAACAATTGACGAAACAGAAACTTGCTCAAAAAATTTAACGTGAAATGGGACGCCAACGCTGACGCCGACGCCGACGCCGGGGTGACAACATTAGCTCCCCCTATTCTTCGAATAAGCGAGCTAAAAACATTTATGATGACTTAAGCTTAAACAATTGACGAAATAAAAACTTGCTCAAAAACTTTAACGTGAAATGGGACGCCAACGCTGACGCCGACGCCGGGGTGACAACATTAGCCCCCCCCCCCCCCCAACATTAGCTCCCCTTATTCTTCGAATAGGCGAGCTAAAAATCACAAATATGTAAAATTATAGTTTAAATGGCTAGATTGCCGATATATTTACGGCGAATAGCCCCCAACTTTAGGTAACATATCGAAAACTTAAAACAAAGGCAAGTGTTGCGAAAAGTACAATGATAACATCAAATGATTGATTAAACCATTGTATCAAACTGCCGCTTTGAAAATGTAACTCATTATGTTAAAATGATACCTTGCAGTCTCATGCGCTTTACGCCAGTAATTCTGGCTATATATACTGATCATTGAAGGCAATACACTTACTGTAAGCTCCCGTATAGTAGCTGTTTTGTG
The DNA here is from genome assembly GCF_041381155.1 of Argopecten irradians. Taxonomy (NCBI): domain Eukaryota; kingdom Metazoa; phylum Mollusca; class Bivalvia; order Pectinida; family Pectinidae; genus Argopecten; species Argopecten irradians. The sequence continues at coordinate 44,272,924 of NC_091140.1, read as the reverse complement.
TACGGGACAATAATAACAGGATTATTCTATTTCAGATTTGTTCCGGTAAAAAATATCAAACATTCTATTACTATATATGATAGACTGCAACCATTCAACAAAATGACAACTTCGGCAATATTAATGCATTAATAATTATAAATACTATTAATAGTAAAATTCCAGTTTACTTTTTCAGATAAGCTGATGTAATAATTGATTGCTTGGGTCTTACAGGGTGCTCGTTTTAAACCTTTGTTGTTTTGTTACTTGCCGTTGAAACCGGATGGGACTATATAATGTGTCTATGTGCATTTATTTCCGAATGAAAACGAGGATGAATTAATGGATTTTGTTAAAAAGTCATGCAATGATAGCATATAACGTCACACAGTGTGGGATTGAAGTGGGTTCAAAAGGTCACTGTTACTAGAATAGATTTTGGTAACATTACCAAAACGTGTAGTTTGTTTATACTTTATGCAATTTTTGGTTATATGAGAGCACAATATGGGATTAAATTTGGAGTCAGTAAGATGGCACTTTCATCAATGTTATAAGACGACGCAACACGAACATCCGCAGCCTCCCAAATCACGCACCACGCACTTTACACACGCGACACACCGCATATATTGGAGGCCGTCCTTCAATGACCTTGGCTGTTAATTTAGAACTTTAATCAATCAAACTGGGATTAAAAGGCCAACTAGAAAGATCATGTAAACTATAAATAGGTTTATGGGCGAACGTTAGGTTCAAAGACGATAACTTGAATGATGAATCCGGTTGAAACTTTCTCCTGTAGCAGTTAAGTTAAGTAAGTAACGCATACTGGGATGGCATTTGGAGGCAAAAGGTCAAATGTAAAGGTCTTTGCTACAAAACATAGATTAGTTTCGTCAACATTTGGTTTCTCAGCAATACTTTAGGATGTATTGATTTAAATAGCACATACCACGCAATAAAAAGATAGACTTATCCTTAACAAGTCATAGTTTCAGGGTTGTGTCGATCAGTCAGGGTAACTGTTGCTTATGCAATCTGAATTTCATGATTGTCCGGTAAATGTTAAAGTAAATTTGCTTTTTTAGAAAAAAATGCATTCCGTTTTAATTGATTCTACTCAATAGCTAGAAGGCTACAAATAATCTGTAGTTAATTTGTGTTTCATAATTCTATGTCAAGGTTAAGGCAAAACCTTGCCTAAATGGACAGGAGACTTGCATTGTTTCATACATATTTTTATATATCTACAATGAGTTGCCGGGGTCGTCCCGAGAAGCGGCACCCAAACTGTCCCTGTATTGAGTTGATGTAAACCAAAATTATGTGGAGAAAGCCTAAATTATTCATTCACATAACATACAACTTTCTGCAACAAATGTTTTGTTTTATTTCAAATCGTTCAATCAGATAACAGTATTGCGTTACGTATTTGCGTTCTGTTAACCTGATGAAATGACAATCATAATTAACATTTTATTGTTAACTTTACCGCAGACCGAAATGTCTTTCACGATAGAATAAAAGCAAATAAAATGTGAACAAAGTGTCCCCATTTAGCAAATGCCGCAACATCACATCCACTGCATGAACATGAATGAAAAGTGCAAAATGCTTTCCAAGCTGGCGCTATGGAGTTGTATGTTAACGTAAGGATAATTCCATTGTTTATAACGGAATATATGTATACAAATCATAGTCCTGTTCGTCTAATACTTTGGCCTGAGGAAGCAGATATGTCCGACTAGAAACACTCCCTTTCTTAGCAGACTGCTGTGGTCGGGAGTCTTTTCCAACATTAGATTTCGTATTTGCTTGGACATATGATCCTTTTGCTTCATGTGATATCACAGAGTGAAGACAATCTGGTGATGTTTGACTCTGACCTTTATTTGAAGTGTCCATCACTCCAAGAGCTTGTGCCAGGTGCCTCTGAGGATACCTGTTAGGAATGAAGCTAGGGGTATCGAGTGTAGGTTTGTCAGGGTGTGGGACATAATAATCTATATCATAAATTTGTATGTCAGTACCGCGCTGAAGTAAACTCTTGCATTCTTGAACTTTCCGTTTTAGCTGTTCGCTGTACATGTTAAGGTCTTTTTTGTAGGTATTAAGAAGCATAGCATTTTCGTCCTCCATCTGTTGATAACGAGACAACGTCTGGGCTAAAAGCAGGTCAAGATCTTCTTTCAGTTTGTTCGTTTGGTTCTTCAATTGTCTAGAAAGCTTTTTGAAATTGCTGACATTTTCTTTAAGGGCATTATCAGTAGAAGTGACATACTTGGTAATCTGTGCCAGGTCGTCATTTTCAGTCTTGTCAATGAACGTCTTAATTTCCTGTTTCTTCTTAGAACTATGCTCACTTAGTTCAGATATAGGATGACTGAAATGTATACTAGTAATACATTTATGGCAAATAAGTTCCACACATCGTTGACAATAAAAGTCCAATTGTCTCCCCCTGTGATGAATACATGTTGTTTGACCTGCAGGGCGCTCCGGAATCTGACCTTTGTAGTGGGATGTCGCCATTATGTTTATTCAGTTATACACAATCTCCACCGAGTTATAAATAAACTATCCTTGAACATGTTTTACAATGACAGATACGTCTTAGACATCGTACAAAAGTCGGATAACCACCAATGTTAAACCGTTCAAACAGAGAAATACATCCCATCACTTATTTGTAATTAAAGATTAAGAAACCATTTCCTCCAGATTAACATGAAATGTCTTACAGTCACAAGTTTTCTGTATATTCAAAGTCCTGACACAAACTGGGGGTCCTTCCGGCTGTTTGTATACGTGCGTTATCTAAAGGTTACATGATATCAAACTATGAAGATAAGCTGGCTATACCTGGTATTCATCTTACTTTACCTCGTGAAAATCGTATATAGATAACATAATCTTTTACCATGCAAAGTACATACATATATGTGCCTATTACGTTACAACAACAGTGTGAAGGACAAAAAAATACAATTTATGAAATATAAAATGCGGGAAATACATTATTTTCAGAATCCATGCTATTAAATTTTTGTAGATATCATTATGAAATACTATTTTGATTTACTTGATTTAGTTCATATAATTTAACACCAATCAGTATTTGTTTTAAATAATATAAAGATCACAAAGAATTTGGGTTCCAGGGTTCCAACAGAAATTCTTACGTTAATGTCATTTCCTCAACTGTACTGCTTTTATAAGATTTTCTAGCTGGGTCATTGATAAGCATACTGCAATTGCTCGGATGACTCAGTGGTGACTGGTTATGTTTACGATGATTGTGGTTTTATCTGGGTTAAAAAAACCTGTCACGATCCATAGGTTGTTTGTCTTTTGACTACCATTATCTATTCAAGGGTAAACACCATTCGTCCGTTTCGTGACTACAAAGGGTATATCAGAAGATAATGTATTTTTTTATGATCGATATTTTGTTATCGAGTGTATAACTAAGACGACGTCAGCGATTACAGAAACATCAATATAGAATTAGTTTATGATTATATAAAGGAGAATAAATGTGATGTCCAAATCACGATCTGGCGTCTGTTGCACTCAAGTTATCAGTACAATAGCATGTGATTGTATGGTGATAGTAAATATCTGTGTACCCGGGTTATAAACATCTTGTCAGAATTGTCAATTTTACAGATTATATGCGTTAAATAATAAATATAATATAAATCAGAATTCATTATGTTGTATTCATAATGCTGATGGTTACAGGGATGTTTCCTTTTGTAAAGCAATGATCAAGGTTATATGGTTAATGGGCTATATACACGGAAATTAAGCTATTCTTATAATTTGTGTGGTCTGTTTTTGATGGCCGCGTTTTAACAGAACTTTAAGTTTGAAATATTTTATACAATGTGTGACTTGTGTGAACGTTTGTTTACTTTAGGAGATTAAGGTATATTGGGTTTTTTAATTTTTATCTTTTAAAAAGTGGGGCTCCTGCTTTTTTAAAGTGTTATCTAATGTAGAAATGCCGCCAAGGACGTCAACCAGTACACCTAACACCGGACATATAGTGACAACGGGCGAACCAGTCTGTCTGGTGGGAGAAAACGGAGTGATTTATGCGGTATTTTCTAATTATGTCAAGATTCCTTCAGAATTCAGTGATATGGATTTTAAACTAGAAAGAGCAGCCTTTAAGAGCAACAATAGCCATATTAAGAGCATCATTAGAATAATATTTATAATATTGTCATGTCAAATTTTAGAGAGAAAAAAGTTTGCACTTAATCGTTTTTCGTAATTCGGATATAGATAAAACTGTTGCGTTAAGTTTGTTTGTTTGTTTGTTTGATTTATTAACGTCCTATTAACAGCTATGGTCATGTAAGGACGGCCTCCCATGTATGCGGTGTGTTGCGTGTATGTTGTGCGAGGTGAGTGTACTGGGAGACTGCGGTATGTTCGTGTTGTGTCTTCTTGTATAGTGGAACTGTTGCCCTTTTTATAGTGCTATATCACTGAAGCATGCCGCCGAAGACACCAAGCAACACACCCCACCCGGTCACATTATACTGACAACGGGCGAACCAGTCGTCCCACTCCCTGTATGCTGAACGCTAAGCGGAGCAGAAACTACCACTTTTATAGACTTTGGTGTGTCTCGGCCAGGGGACAGAACCCAGAGCCTTCCTCACAGGGGCGAACGCTCAACTCAATGTTGCGTTAAGTAAAGACATTTGCAGAATATCTAGAAACTCTTTGTGGTTTCTTTGTTACTTCCATATTCTCACATAAGGTTTTATCTTAAACCCGTGAAATGTGCTACTAGTGTCTTTATGGAACAGACAAATTTGTTCTCTTTGAAGTTGGATATCATCTACCCTCAATACCTGACACATCGTGGAATTATTCACAATGCTTTCACTGAATCATACTTTCGGTACAAACGCAGGATTTTAAGATTTTGTGCTTACTCAATGAATCATAACACTAAATCTTCTTATAATACACATCCTTATCATCACTACGATTGATAGAGGATCTGACAATCCAATAAGGGGTCACGCTTTGTTGACCTTTTGTAATGGCCAATCAACTTTGATCCCTCCAGACTCTTGAAAGTGAATTTCGGGGACGAAGTAGTTTCAAAAAGCTGATAGATTTTTTTTCATGTACGTAGTCAACTCGCCCAAAGAGCACAATAAACTTTATAATTGTGAATACTGGGACGAATGACGTTTACAATTGCATGATGTAGCAAGGTGTCGGGATTCCTCTCATAATCGTAATATGCTGTAAATGAACTTACTGTCACGGGCGATGAAGAATCGCGAAAATATGGCGCCTCGAAAACGTTTCGAAAACTGCTAATGCACCCAATGATACTTCTAAAAAACACCAACAAGTGTTCTTCTCTCGATTATATAGGTATGACAGGTGGATATGTGTACTCTATGTGCTGAACTCGTGTAATTCTTAAGACATTGCAAGTCTGACAAGAAATCTTTCATACAGCGTCTATCTTCTTTTTGATTTTATATTACCACCGAAAACGCTACTTTTCAAGCTCCAAATGTTATGTCTTATCGCAGCTGTATATCCCTTGAGATATTTTGTAGTTTTATTTTAACAGTTTGGGAAAAAGTAAATTGAAGATATTCTTCGCCTTAAATGTCAATCGGGTAAAGATACCTAGTAACAACTGATAAGTTTACTTTGAAAAGTTCAAACTATCTTAAGTACCATTTAAATTGCTTTATCATAGCACTATTAATATTTTTTGACGAATCATAGAATAGAGCACACGGACAAAGAACTGATAAATAGATTTATAAAAGCTCTCTGGCATTTCGTGTTAATCTTAGGCAAAGTTCACTTACTTTAACCGTTACCGCCATGTTCATTTGTTCTTCGGAACGCTTCTCAAGTTTACACACAAGCACAACATTTCATAATTTGCATAGTGTAGTCACGATATGTAAAGTCGAGAAGTGTTCCGAGAGAAAAATGAACATGGCGGTGACGGTTAAAGTAAGTGAGCTACACGATGTTTAAATGGAGTTTCTACAAAGCACGGGTAATGACACCTCCAAAGGAGATTATGGAGGAACACAGTTATGGGTACTGTTTACCACCACAAGCGTAGATTTTGTGATTTTGACTTAGTTTTTATAGTACCCGTTAGAGCCGAGACGACATTTCGACCGGACAGGGAAATGTCAACCTAGCATATTTTTCGTTAATTTCCCGATTCAACAAGCCATAACTTCGTCAATACTTGGCCAATTTTATTCATCAAGCACTCAATGGAAAGATAAAATATTTCTCTTTAAGGTAAAATATCTGTCAATGTTGTATAGAACCAGTTTATTAAAACAATCACGGTTTTTAAAAAATAGGTCCGTTTTTCCCGACCGCCGAGTTCATACCCTTGATTCTCTAATATATAGATGTATACTAAGGGTTAAAAATTTTCGTGCCAGGTCCCTGTGAGTCCTTGTATCTTGATGAATACGGTAACTTGTGAGGTAGAATATAACTGGTATTCATCAAGAAACAAGGAATATTCTTTATATACTTTTAATCAATAACAGTGCAGCTCATTTCGTTTCACATGTATTATTAATTTGCTAGCCGGTTAATGTCACTGTTAATTAATGAATTACCAGAATGTTTCCGCATGACATACTCCGGTCATTTATTACAAACCAATTAAAATAATACTAATGGCTCCTAAAATACAATTTGTACGACCTTAAATTACAATGTATATTCATCATTCATCGTTATTGTATTGTTTAGATATTCCCTTAACACTACAATGGGTTATTATCTAAATTTAGCGGATACTCATCGCAGAAATAAGTATAATTACTAATGATGAACCTTTGTTAAGGTTCCTCTAGTGTTATACCGCCTTGGTATAATTAAATAATTATTATTTAAGACTGTACTAAGGCGGTATAACACCATATGGACCGAATCAAATATTTTGATAATACATATAATAATTACAAGAACAACGATGGCCATAGGACGTCACCCAGAAGAAGTCAACGTTTGGGTAATGACGTCAAAGAACGAATATCAACTCGGTGTTTCTAAAACTGGAAACACAGACTCTATACATATATATGTTATTTCTTTTATAACCACGGGTGTAATACTAGCTGGTCCAGGGCAATACACTCTGCCTGCGGCTGTATTGCATGGCTACCTATGCAATAAAGCCTTATGACTTCACGGCGTCAACAAAATCTCTTTTTCCTCAGTAAAATTTTCACATTTACTTCACAAATATGACTGGTTTTACTATAAAAGATGCAGATAACGGAATTTGTGTTGAAAATATCACGTTATTTTTCATGTATGAAAAATTGACTTCATGTCGTGGATTTCATCGAATTTATCTTAAAATGGCGAGATCGTATAGTTGTACAATTGCAATAAAATGTCGAAGTATGAGCCTCGGGTTTTACTACACTTTGTGACCCTCGGGTAGAATATCCCTATCCTTCATATCCACTTATGAAAGAGTCTTATAGTATTGAAGCCCACGTGAAAATGTATTAGCCAATGAGGATAGAGGGAAATCAGAGTCTATCTAACATTGAATAGTACTACGTAAAGCATTAGAAAATTTGAATGATGACGTTAACTCATGCGAGACCAGTGTCTTTCCTGCTCAGGTATGATAATTAACGTCATATCAGCCAGAGTCATGTGAGGACGGCCATGTTGCCGAACACACACCCTCAGATCACATTATACTGACAACGGGCGAACCAGTCGTCCTACTCCCAGCATGCTGTGCGCTAAGCAGGAACAAAAACTACCACTTTTATAAAGACTTTGGTGTGTCTCGGCCAGGAGACTGAATCTACACCATATAGACGTTAGGAAGAATAAGGTCAGTAAGGGAAAAGATCACATCTTAAATTTAGTCGCCTTTGACGATCATGCAATAGGGGGCAGCAGGTACAATTCTAACGCCCTACCTGCATGGTCCAGATGATATTGTATAAAACTCTGTAAAAACTCTATAAAATCCTGTTCAAATTTTCCCTTTTTAATCCACAACCAGCTTCGTTAGAAACCAACAGTGTTAGCAGCCATTGTTGAAAAAAAAACACCTTCCTTGCCGTAACGCATCATACATGCATAAAGTATTGTTTCATCATAATCTTGCATTTACTTATATTTACTTAAAGGAATAATTAAAAGGTGTATTAAAATATCGATTCGTATAGGAACTAAACCTATTCTAATCAAAGTCGTAGTACATAGTTGTAATTACTAGTATTGTGATCTGCCGGTAAGTAATGCTCGCTCGCACTCCCCGTTAAGCGTCAGTGCGCTGACTACGCACCTACGCTAGTGGATATTAAAAAAGTTGTCTATAATTATTTGCTCTAACAGTAGTGTATTTTACCTTTTGAGATGCATAACAAAGTGTGAAAAGTATTTTTCTTTTTAGTAGACAATTTGCGATTTGTCCACATGTACACTGTAGCGATTCGTTGTATTTGCTAATTATAAGGGAGTCCGGTTTGGTTATTGGTATAGCGTACACATTCAGGTCCGCCTAATCGTATAGCTATACGGTCAGGGAATACAACGGCATCAATAAAATTGCAACACATGAACAATACCGTAGATTTCATCAATATTTAGGGTTTTTATTTTTCAAAAGGAATATAGAAAAATAGTTTTATGTAAAAAGATAGTTTGTTAAGATGGAACATTAGTATGTGTAACCATTTACGTATACATTTTAAACACACTTCTTCATATTAATTAATAATTAAATCATGGTGTATATATGTTCATATTCATATAATAATAAAAAGGACTTTGATCAAATGTCAGTATGCACAATACCTAATTGTAAAGCATTTCCATTGAAAAAGTACCGTCACTCATCGATCTGCTGTCATATAAAGCTCCCCTTACCCCAATGATACAATAAATATCGATATTATATGTTGACTTTTTATGTCTTTTTCTGTGAAATAGAATATTGTGTTTGAAATCGATTGCGGTATTATATACACATATTCCTGGTATAGATTACACTCTTTCATATATGGAGATATTCGTATACCATTTTGTGCATGCATATTTAGCAATTGGCCCTAGAATATTTGAATGATAAACGAAACATATTTTTATTTCTGAACATTGCACAAAAAGGGTTAAAAACCCAAGCCTATGCAATAATTGATGTTTCTGCATTCATAAAAGAAGGAACGGTTACTAAAAGACCGCGAACTGAGATATACAAGATTTTGATGAGGTTCCTGTGCCGACAGTATACGGGAATTCAAAGAAATCAGCGCTGATTCTGATGGAAGCCATGTGATATAGTCTTCATTTATTCGTAGTTAGATACAAAATTAGCGTTTAATAAATAATATTATGTGACATTCTATCAAAGATTTTTTGCCAAATCTGAAAATTATGTTTAAGGGAGGAAAGTGCACTGGAATGATTTATATTTATTTGTTGCTTTTATTTTGCTTGTTCCGATGAAATAATTGGGAAGATTACGTAACGTGCTAGGTAGCGTGATGTGCTTCCATTACCTTAAAAGAAAAACAGGAGATGGAATGTCGTAAATTTTCGGCAACCTTCAAGATGGAAATGTGGGCCAAACTATCGTCTGTATAAGGAAGGCTTTGGCGGAATAATTATAAAGTGTGTTCTTCGCAAACCAGTTAATTGTGATGTGAAACACGTCAATTGCAGGTTGAATTGGTTGAATTGAATTGAATGATGACTACGTAATTCACTGTTGTGTGAACACGTGTGGTAGCCAGGTGGTGCAGACATAATTTGTGCTTCATACAATATTGACAATGATCTGTCGGTCTATATTGTTGATGAAGAGCGATACCCGTTTGTGTACATAGCGATGGTATACCAGCTTGCTGTTAGTGAAGGACAGGGTTACGCGGTCCGGATAACGCTGGATATAAATCAGGGACCATCACCATTCCCTAATAGGCGCTGTTCTTTTGTAAACGTTTACGACTCCTACCATCAGCAATGAGTAAGGTAAAGCTACTGTTATATGCATATTAGCTTTCTTGCATTCTTCAGCACAATAATTGCTTATTATAGGGCGTTAATTTGAATATTTTGTTTGAGGGTTGCGCAAAGAGTTGTTTTCAATGAAATTTATTTCGTTATTTCGGCGCTTTAGAAACACAGCGCAGCTACTGTAACGGATACACGTAACAACTTAATAATTTTGACATGTGCAACTGCTTTTTTCTTACGTGTGAGACCTATTTTAGTTTTTAATTGCTCAACCCATGTTTTCGTTTTAGTTTTGGATGGAACCCCTTTTCAATGTTATTATTCATTTATTACTTTTTAATTTTCTTCCTCCTCAGCATCACTTCTACTGATCCTGGATCAACAAAATAATTAAAAGACACCGGCGAACATTGTATAGTTTTTAAATTTCATGGATGTAATCTTTCGCGATATACTATTTGAAATTTATTTATGCGAACAGTCTTTGTAAATATTGATAGCAGCATTCACACGGCAGACTATGATATGTAAAACCAGGGTTTTGATCAATTTCGTAAGGCACTAAATTTCGCGAATCGGGATGAATCTACGATACTTAAAGTCCCATGAATATTAATAACTTTACAGTAATACACCAGCAAGCGTTAATTGCATTGAATCTCTAAAGTACATAATGTTTTCAATAGACAAAAGTGACAGTAAAATTCAGATGCATCTATTATATTTTCAGACTGAGAATTTTTTTCAGTAACGGTATTAGAACAGCTATAATAGGGTTTAAGAACCTGAATACTCGTTGACGTTTTATCATTATTTGCCAACAGTAATGACGATTTCTAAAATTATGACTTATCGAAGCTAACCCATGCTCAACAAAATAATATATAATGCAATAGAAAAGGTACAAAGGGTGTGGAAGTAAACCAGCTCACACAATAGATGAGTTTGGAAATAATTCACACAAAATAATTCATCATTACATTCAGTATTAATTTGCAATTTCTTTGTTTGTTTGTTTCATTATTTAAATAATGTCCTTTTAACAGCAAGGATCACGTTAGGGCGTCTATTGATTACTACTTTACTCAAACGATATGGCCTGATAACTACATAACAAAGACTAAATAGGTTCATAATGTGGTTTGTTTGAACTCATCTAGTAAGTCTTGAAACTGGATGATATATTCTTTCTAGTCTTTCCCATAAGCTTTCTAGAATCGAGGATTATATTGTTCAGTACTTATATACTAAAACACATTTGTTATTGAACTACAGTGGACCCGCGATAATCCCGATGTCGATAGTCCAGGAAACTCACAATCCGGATTGAAATATCAGAAACGGATTTTAGCATCGACTAATGCTTTGTTCACAACTCCTTCCGATAAGACTGAGGATGTACTCCAGGCATGGTTTTTAGTCATTTTAGTCTAGTTTCCGGCCGGACACTAGACATGGCCGACCGGTTGCCGAGTCTTTCAGGCATAATCAGGTAGATGCCCGAAGAGTTTGAACTCTAAATTGAAATTTCTCGGGTGTCCCGTAGATTTTCTTTACCGGCAACATATCCTTCGCGCATCGTTTAGTTTCGTCCCTCCGATATTCGGCCGGGAATCATACCGCCCGACATTCGGCCGTGTCTGGTACAATCATCGTTCGTTGTCCGTAAGATACTCGAGCGATATTCGTACGATGTCCAGTGAAAAGGCCGCTTATCGCCCGGGCATCGTGATGATCGTATGATTAGCATTATGTGTTCGGTCGGTATTCATTTCCCCACCGGTTCCCCCAAAAATATCATTCGAAACAAACGCCGTACGATTACCGTACAGCCTTCTATTTATGTAAAATAATGTGGTTTTTTTCTACTGGTCCTAAGGACTGGCTGACCTTAAAAAGTTACTGGTCTTGACTGAAACTAACTGGTCCATGCAAAGTTATAATTCATTCTTGTAGTTTACATAATTACTAGCAAAGTCATAGTTTTACTATCACAATATATCTGCATATTGTTTTGTATATCTTCTATCTGGACCAAAAGTTGCCAGTCAAAGGACCAGCTACATGGTAAAAAATACTTGCCCGACAAACAGTTGCCGGTCACGGATATGCGTTAATTTAACTTACGTCTAAAATGACACAGCTTTTAGTATATCTGCAACACAAGTTTGTTTTTAAGAAGATTTTGCTTAACCTTTATGTACGGAAAGTTAAAAACGTGCCAGTTCAAAAATAAACATGGCCCTACAATATGTCTGACAATGGCTTCATGTAGGCCTTTCACGCGCGACTTAAGTGATCAACTATTAAAAATATTCATCACGTGGCAAAAACGACACCAGATTTTCCAATAAATTTTAAAGATTGCATCTCGAGACACGCATTTAGAACAAGGATGCATTCTGATTTTTTGTGATGTTCTGGTTGTACCAAGCAGTATTGTGAGACGTTGTCATCCGCTAATGATCAGGCCCCATAAGACACTAATGAGACTTGCTACTTATTGGTGTTTCTTCACGAAGAAAGCTTAACGTAAGACGAAGGAAATAACGATATTATCTTCCCGAATCTGACTTCAATCATATCTGATATATATTACATTATACATTAACCTTCAATTAGTGGACTTCTTAATTAACAATAGATGATATCAATTAGTCCTGAAGTAGACAACAATATAAATAATGCAACACCTGGCGAAAGATACTATACATAATTATATCGAGGTGTGTCTATTGATTAATGTCGTTTGAGTCATCGTTACCCTTACAGACTCAAGCATATCAAGTTTTTTTTTGCAATATCGATATTCAATGACGAATGTAAATTTATGGTTTGTTTCTATTTTCGACTTTAAAGAATGATAAAGTAAATTTTGGATTTAAACTAAATTACGCTGCATTACTAAAAATAATAGGATATTGTAAAAGAAATATTTCTAGACATCTTTACGAAATGATTTTGACTTTACTTTGCAAATTCATCAGATGTTCCGGTTACAAAAATATATTAATGGAAAATATCGTTCTATTTTGTTTTATCTTCATTGGTTTTATTATTTAAACGTACAATGTTTACGTTGTTTTTGATTGTTGTTTTGCTGTTGATTTTGCCCTGCAGGTAGGGCGTTAGAATTGTACCTGCTGTCCCTATTGCATGATCGTAAAATGCGAATATTTTTTAGGATCTGATCTTTTCTCTTCTCTCTAACTGACTTTATCTTTCCTAATGCCTCCCTTGGCATTGCCTCACTTTTGGCCGTAAGTTGAGCATTCGCCCCATTTAGGAAGGCTCTGGGTTCTGTCCCCTGGCCGAGACACACCAAAGTCTATAAAAGTGGTATTTTCTATTCCTGCTCAGCGCTCAGGATACAGGGAGTTGGACGTCTGATTCGCCCGTTGTCAGTATAATGTGACCGGATGGGGTGTGTTGCTTGGTGTCTTCGACGGCATGCTTCAGTGATATAGCACTACAAAAAGGGCAAGATGTTCACTATACAAGAAGACACAATATGAATATACCGCAGTCTCCCAAAACACGCACCACTCAAAACATACACACAACCCCCAGCGCATACATGGGAGGCCGTCCTTACATGACCTTGGCTGTTATTAGGACGTGAATTAATCAAACAAACGAATATCATGAACATTATCAACAAAAACGTTTGGATTCGTACATTTTTGTATAAATTGATTACAATTTTCTTTTAAGTTAGGGTTATTTTGCTGTCACTTTTTGTAACATGTTTTTACATGTTACATATGATCTAAAATGTCCACGTTGATCGCTGTATCATTTAAATATGTCATTGATTTTTTCCTGTTTGTCCGGTCATAAATAAGAGTATGAACAGTGACGCAGTACATTTGAGAGGACCAGTCAGATAGGCATAACAGATATAACCTTGTCTAACATTTGTAGGGTGCTATGTTCCTGCTTTAGCATTTACATTGTAACCCCGGGAAAGATCTATGTCGATAACATAGTGTCAGTGTCCTTGAGGGAAGGGTGTCTTAAAGTTCTACAAGGTTGATTGTTAGCGACTGCCTTTCTAAATCGGTAGAACGTTTTGTCTAGAATTCAGATGCTTCCGATTTCCTATAGAAAACTAACAACTAAATGTTGGATACAAGTAGCAATTGCAGCAACATCGGCACAAATTTCGGTTCGGATGAGTTTCACTTTATATAACTTTGTGATATTCTGCAATATCATACCATATTCAACTGATTTTTTTGGAACACTGGTCCAGGCACTTCCAAGCCATAACACAATATGTCAGCCCTTTTACGTCAAATAATTACTCTTTAAACACTTATATTGGTCGTTGTTCAGGTTAGATACTGTTTGAATTCCTACTCACACTTTAAACCATCCCCGGATGACCTTAGATATTGTCTTCATTGTACTGTTAAGAGTCTGAATCAAAGACCCAAAACAGTCATTTATACTGACAATTTAAAAAACAATGTCGACAGTTTATGGTTAATGTTGGGTATAATCAGTCGTTGCCACTTGGACATTTGACAATAGTGAGACTCGACCAGAGAACATAATCGTGAGCCATGCTAATAGGGAGGAACGATAAACTCAAATACAAAACTCAATGACATATAAAGGGATATATAGAAAGATAATAGTTAAGGAAGTAGAAAAATTCCAATTTAGTTGCATTTAATATTATGCAAACATTGCAGTTTCCTGCTTGACATTTCATGTCATGACGAAGAACAATAATAGTCTAACAAAAACAAGAAATCAATATCGGTCAACAAGAGAAGAACATCAAAATATAGAAATGATCAGAACATTTTAGCTTTACATAGAGAATTTGTTTATCTAAGCAATCCTTGTTTAATCTGAGTAAGATCTGAGCGCATAGAATTTCGGTTTATTGTGTTATGAGAAAAATATTTGGAATCTTGATACATAAAAAAGACACATTCATTTCACGAGTCCCTTGCTACTGAAGTTATTGCTGCAAAGATGGCTTTTCACGGGAGATAGAATTTACCGTTTAACCAATGGCATCGCAGAGACCGTAGCATACTGTTCTTCTTGACATTTGATTCTGTCACTCGTACATCCTAATTTCAACATTCAGAAATTTAGAATTTAACAATAGTGGAAGTATTTTTATCGTTAAACACTTTAGTTTTAATCTGTCGGAGAGAATAGCATGGCTAGTGATATTGCTTCTGTTTCTTCCATTAACACCTGCGGCGCAATTCAGCCGAAAGTTCAAACCCACGACTTGTTTTAAACGCGATATATTTAGAACACTGGAGCAGTTTGATCGATGAGGAATGCTGATGGCTCTTCCAAGTTGGACCTAATTCCTGGTGTAATGCTTCTTCTGCAGAATGTCAACAAAGACTTATATGCTATATAAAGTGCTCGAGGAAACAACAACAACAACGTATCTGCCCCCCTTGGGCTTTATCAATAGACCCGTCCAAGCATATAATATGGACGATTTCATTATTATAGAAGGAAATGTAACCGTAAAAAGATTCACGTCGGCTAAGATTGAGTATTGACAAGTTAAGTAATTAGCTAGTAGCTGGAACGGAACATATTTTACAAGTAGACTTCTAACGTTCGACCATGACGGACAAACACAGATCATCTCTGTTGCCTTGTACTCAGAAAATCTATACTATGGACGACCTGGGATTAAAGATGTTATCCGCAATTCGGGGTCAGGTGAGAAATATCAATTAATATCGATTACTTATATACTTCTATAAATCATTTTGTCAGATATATGTATGGAAATTAATTTTGTTCAAATACTAGATACCTTATGTGAGGCAATTTTTAAATTGTATTGTTACAACAGTTACATAAGTTGTATCGAGACAAACCAGAAATGTTCAGCTGTTTATTCATCAAAGCAAATATTTGACTAAACTTGAAACATTAATTGGTAATTATTGATTTTACTAGAAAAATAAATCAAATGAGTGTAGCTATTTATATATTTCTAGTTTAAGAACTTTTCGCGCTGTAGTTTTTAATACGCTCACCATAAGTCACAAAATAACCTTGCGGATTTCGTGGTTTTGGTTTGTTTTTTAAGTGTTATCTTGGTATTTTATTTCTACTGATTTAATTGTTGACTGTAGTTGACTGTTGATACCATTCAACAGTGTTGCGTAATGTGTTGGTCATAAAAATATGTCCATTTTTGGACGCATCGATGCATCTTGTAACTAAAGTTCATTTATTATTGATTTCGGAATAATGAATGAAGATTCCTTTTCATGCTTTCAATTTATCATAACATAAAGAGGTATTGAAGCATCACAGATTGTCGTCTAAATACGATATTAAGTGTGTTGTTATTTGTACTTGTACCTTTTGCATTATGATTGACAGAAAAAATATATTTAACTCCAATTTTTCAAGGTCCCTTACATTGCAAGTCAGTAAAGCGTCACTTTTTTTATAAATGTTTGGGCAAAATTGACAGGCAAAAGACTCCTCATAAAAGCTAACCCACATTTCCATACGGTATGTATTGTATAAACGAATTTCTTGAAAATTAAAATCCCCGCTTACTGACAAATTATTGTGTTACATAATATATATACTGTTAAAATTACTTGTTTTAGCACAGTCAAATTTATTAACGTGGATGAAAATTATCACAGATCAGTCGTTCAATAACGGAAAGACCCTTTCAAGTGGTAGTTTCTGCTCCTGCTTAGCGCTCAGCATACAGGGAGTGGGACGACTGGTTCGTCCGTTGTCAGTATAATGTGACCGAGTGGGGTGTGTTGCTTGGTGTCTTCGGCGGCATACTTCAGTGATATAGCACTATAAAAAGGGCAACAGTTCCACTATACAAGAAGACACAACATGAATATACCGCAGTCTCCCAAAACATGCATCACGCACAACATACACGCAACATGGTGCATACACGGGAGGCCGTCCTTACATGACCATAGCTGTTAATAGGACGTTAATTAATCAAACAAACAAACATATAAAGTATTGTATCTGAATAAGCTACAATGTACCTACCGCTAAAATATACACAATTACAGTATATGAAGACATCTAGAAATGTTTATCAAAACAAAACATTATTTTCGAGGGAATCCCCAAACATGCTTTATACATTTCTTATGTAGCGAATATTGCTATGGAAGATCTGAGGTGCTTTCACGAGTATTTGGATACAAAATGCAAATTCCAGATGCACGACATGAACAGGATCCAATTCAATCGGCTAACAGTAATGCATTATTCAAAATTGTATTTGTCTCTGGAACATCCTTAACGACCACTTCAGGTCCGTTAATATACTTATCTTTTACCAAGATGTCTTGGGATCCAATTACCGAAAGTAAATAAGGTACAGGTAATGGCTTATTGGACTGTGAAGACTTTCTACAGATACTTATGTTTCTATCTACGTACATTGTATATACCATCGTGTGTCTTCTATCTAGGCGAACCAGTAGCAACGATATTTACCATTATATATTATCACATGGTGGTTGAACAAGAAATGATGTTTATTTTGATATACAGCATAGCAATGATGTTTTTATGAACTCATTATAATGCTGATTTTCATGCATCGTTACAATATTGAGCAATATTTCATGATCAGCATGAAATTGTCTAATTTAAATACAAGTTCATTATCGTCATTAACCCGTTTCAAACGCAATGAATGTCATAGAATTCAAATTAAGAGCACATAAAAGTGTAATGACCGATTTTAATATTTTAATGTTAGTCTTCTTCGACGACTAGAAACGGACTTAACAGTTATGCTTTCTGTTTAACGGCGTTCAAAATGTGAAGGAATCCACTGAATCAAAATGACGCTTTCACTACCAATTTATTGTAGGATTCGGTAGAATGCGTTGGATCTTTTAAGGATTTTTTTCTTAAATATTATTTTTGTAATAAAAAAGTGCTTAATGCACATCGCAATGGAAACTCTCTTCACGGTTTGTTGTTATATAATTCCGCACTGATTATGTGCGAAAAATCTAGTTGTGGCACATTATTGGGTTAGGTGAGATCTGAAAGCCCGGCATCAGTATCTAAGGAGACTGAAATAACAATCGACTTTACCTTAGAACATAGCTATTGATTAACAATAACGGCTATATGATAATGCTGCATGGACCTTTAAAGCAGATAGGGTTATATGTGTGCCTAAATGAAAGCACAAAGCATCGCTAACAAAAATGGATAGAATGTAATTGCTACGCAAAATAAGTATGCGTCAGCCGACTTGACGTTATAACGTTGATGACGTCATCGACAAACTCCGCTAAGGTTACGTCAGATGTATTGATGAAGTAATAAAGTATTTTCAAGTTAGTTAGGGGCCAAAGGCGCACAATCTATCATACCTTTAATATGGGTTGACGAGAAAATCACTCCCTGCTAAAACCAGTCACTTATAGTGAATTGTAGAAAGAAGTTCTTTCATGTTTGAGATTTTTAAAATACGTGTTTCATGTCTCTAAGAGCCAATGGCCTAAGGCTTACTCCTCTTATTCTTCCACGGTCTGGGAATTTTTTAACCACAACTCGTTATTATATTATGTAATTATTAACTAAAGATATAAGCCATGTTTATTTGTTTGTTTTATTACGCTCCACTAACAGCCAAGGTCATGGCTTGCCTTCTATGTATGTGGTGTGATGTGCGTGGTGCGTGTTATTTCTACATAAAAGGATTTCATCACTTATATTGATATCGCTTCCGTTTGTAAAGGACAGTAAATATCTAACGTGTAATTATGTTACGAGCAATAACGTAATAAATACAATCGATGGAGAAACACTATCAATTAAATGTTAATAAAGTTAGTTCGTTTTGTTTTAAATCGGATCATTTGATTTTTTTTGTGTGTCTTAACCATAACAAAAAGGAGATTTTCCTATCCAGAACATATATATAATAATGCATCAGTGATATGCGTAATAACATGATCAGAAACGAGTGAGAATAAACCATCATTTGACCACTTGGGTTTTTTGTGGATTGGATTGTGAACAATCTAATGAACAAATAGAAATACATTTATGCTTAGCTCCAATAGCTTAATATATATTTTGAAACGTAAAAGTAACTGCCACGTTTTTTCGAAGATATAATATTAAACCTACTTTAGTAAGCACTTTTTTATAATAAATAACTTTTAATAAGGCCACTTTCTTTTATCTCAAATCTGAACAAATTCAAATCACCGAAAATGCACGGCTGAAATGGAATTTGACCCTGGCACGCTAAATAATTGCCAGATCGCTGATGTTCGACTCTAGTTAAGAAATGTTGTATATAAATACCTCTTCTCTTTTCAGAAATACGAAGATGAACGAAGCCTTTGTAGGAGTGCTAGTTACCTCTCGGATACGTCTCAGTTTGACTCGGGGTCATACGGAACACTCTTCTCACAGATTCAGGAGGTATCGACAGACTCGGAAGGACCTCTGGAGTTTGTCGCGCGGGTGATCCGCGTGCTCTGGAGCTCACGTGAGTATCAAACGACACGAAAATAAAGGAAGAGGATGTGTTGCCTGTTGTCCAAGTCCCATTTTCCAAAAACCATAAATACTAAAATAGCTCAGTGACAAGAAAATATAAAGCATTATTATAGAGTATGGTCCAGTCGGATTACAAACAATAATGTTTAATAGATAATAAATTGATTATGGCACAATATATAGTAAATCGTGTTTGGTTGACAATTGGTCTGATTTTGAGAACAGAGTTGCAAGGACGTAATCGATATTGACATGGTTAGTGGTAACGTTGTTTTGTATGAGGTAGGTTTACTCTTACCTTCCTCTAGTGTTTATGTTGCCTGTAACGCAAGGGCGACACATAGGAATCACTATGTCGGTGTCGGCGTCCGGGAAAAGATTTCCTTGCGATTACTTTAGTACTTATGGTACGATTTAAACCAAATTTAGTATGTAGCTTCATATCAATGTTATCTCAAATGAGTTCGATAATGGTCCAAATCCGGAAAAATTACGGGACATAAAAATCGTCAAAACTGATAAATCGATGGTTTCCGCTCCATAACCTTAGTATTCACTGTCCGATTTCAATTTAATTTGGAATATTGCTTTACAGCCATACCGCTTATTATTTAGCAAAACTTGTAACGGTAAATAGTTTGGGTCCCTTTGATCTCCCACACAGCTCAGCGACGATCAGTTTGCAAAACGTTTTCGATTGGCTGACCAAACAGGTAACAGTATCGAAGAGAGTGTAACACTATGATTGACTAGAAGTTTTGCTAGTAGGCGGGACCAATGCTTGTCGGTAAAAAAACTATATTTACCAATTTGCTTTGCAATTGTTTAGATACCCCTATTGCATGATCGTAAAAGGCGACTAAATTTAGGATCTTTTCTTTTCTTTTCTTCCTAACTGACTTTATCTTTCCTAATGCCTCCCTTGGCACCGCCTCACTTTTGGCCTTGAGTTGAGCGTTCGCCCCTGTGAGGAAGGCTCTGGGTTCTGTCCCCTGGCCGAGACACACCAAAGTCTATAAAAGTGGTAGTTTCTGCTCCTGCTTAGCGCTCAGCAACAGGGAGTGGGACGACTGGTTCACCCGTTGTCAGTATAATGTGACCGGTGGAGTTGTTGCTTGGTGTCTTCTGTGGCATGCTTCAGTGATATAGCACTATAAAAAGGGCAACAGTTCCACTATACAAGAAGACACAACATAAATATACCGCAGTCTCCCAAAACACGCACCTCGCACAACATACATGCAACACACCGCATGCATGGGAGGCCGTCCTTACATGACCATAGCTGTTAATTAATCAACAAACAAACAAACAAAGATACTATTCAAATGTTTACATAGCTAAGTCGGCGTTCACTTTGTAACCAAGTTTTTTTTACATGTAACATAAACTAGGAAAAAAATTTTCATTACCTTATTCATGAATCAATTTTATTAATATTGAAAAATTAGGAAAAAGATATTTTATTAATTACCGTATTCATGTATCAATTGTAATAATGTTAAAGCCTTAGAAGTTAAAAACGTTTATAGGACTGTATCACCAATGCGAAAATAAATGATTTAAGAAAGTTTATTTAACCTGTTCAACAAAGTTTTTGCCACTGTATATGATCTGAAAAATTGCAAATGCGTAACTCTCAGAATATTCAAAGATGTTGGAATTTTAACATTCTCAAACAGTTTTTAGCACGTTAAACATTATAAATCTAGTATTTCGATAGAAATGTTGTATGTCTGCCAATGTTATTTCACACGAAGCTTCAGAAATTCCTACTTAAGATTGCCGAATTAAATTTCAATATACATGTATATCGTTCCTGTTTCATTACAGATTTCAGTTTGCAAAACACATTTTCTACTGGATTAAAATTTAGGTTATATGTAGGCAGAAAGAAGATCAGCAAACCATTTTTCCCGTTATCGTGCAATTTTCTGTATCTTTGAACTAGTAAATTAAAAAAAAAAGAAAAAAAAGCACTATACAGTGCTTCCCAAACTACAAGTCCATGAAAGTCCATTCACACTGATACTGGTCCCTGATTGGACAGCCAATCCAAAACGTTTTGCAAACTGATTGTCGCCGAGCTGTGCAGGATATCAAAGGGATCCAAACTATTTACCGTTGCAAGTTTTGCTAAATAATAAGCTGTATCGATAAGATCTCATATGATTTTGATAATGATGAAAATCCGTCAATATTTTCAATAGTTCCGTGTCTTTAAAATCGACAAAAAAGATTAATCGATGATTTTAGCTCGATAGCTTTAATATCTATTGTCCGATTTCAAACAAATTTGGTATATGACTTTTACATTAAGATCTCGTATGCCTTCAATACTCTTGACAATCTGTAAATATTTGCAAGAGTTACCGGACTTTAAAATCGTCAAATCAGATAATTTCTTGGTTTCCGCTCAATAACGTTTGTATCTATTTTCCGATTCCAATCAAATAATGTACATTACTTTATATCAATGAGATCTCAGACGAGTTTGATACTGGTTAAAAACCGTCAATATTTGCAAGAGTTACGAAACTTGTTAAATTCACATAATTATTAACAATACTTTCATCTGTAAATAAATGATTTTATTGATGTTTTAAACTTCTGTGCAGGCGACACATCCGCTTCCTTTGAATTCTTGTCTTTTCCTAATATATAGTTGACTTATTGTTTTATTAGCCTTACCTAATCATTTATCAATTAGAGTACGATTTCTGGCCGATTTCTTTTATGATTCTGTCACTAATTGCTACAACAGAAGTCGACTCGAGTAGCCATTGCTCACTAGTAAAAACCAATGGTCTCCTTATAGAGCGGAATGGAAACGACTTATTATTGTCCCGGCAGATTAACTTTTCGCACTATTGTAATTGCCATTGACCGGTGTCTCAATCGATAATCATGTTCGCCATGGACCCGTGCTTGCCCCGGAACCCAGTATCTATATTAAATCCTTTCCGATTTCAACTTGCCATTGATAAGAATTCATGCCAACGCAATCAACAGAGCAGACCCATTTTACATTTGGTTCAATATGAATTGAAGGAAAACCTTATCGGAAAATCCAATATTTTGCCGTCCTCCAAATCAGTTTGCTTATGAAGACCTGACTGTGTTGATCATCGATAAAAAAGGTAGCTCAATCGGTAGAACATAAGGTGATATTCAGAGGTCCTGGGTTCGAGTTCAGGTCACTAGAGTTTTCGTTTACGGTTATAGAGAATTGAATTGAAGACAAACTAAATACCCATGGTGGTAATATTAGGATACCGTGTGTTTTCGAGGGCGTAGAATTTCACGAAGTAGGGAGTATTGCGGTTTGGACTAGATCGATCAAAATTGACAATTTAGCCCCGTTCTGGCCGCTAAATGTCCACCTTTCATGTTACACTTACTTTTAAACCACAAAATCAAAACCAAAAATGTGCACTTAGTTATATGGTTGCAAAAGATACAATGATCAACTAGTCATAGTTATGTGATCATATTGAAATTTACTGTATTGCATAAATATTTAAATACTACTAAACGTGGCGTGACGGAATTATTTTTGACACGCTAGTTGCTAACTAAAAAAGTGGTATTTACAAAAAATATTTTTATTTTTTAATACTTATAAATTCCATATTAGCAACAACAACACCCATAGAGAATTAGTTCAAAACTTCAGGTGAAAGGCATATCATGCATGTTTTGCCATTACAGTGTCAAAAAATATCAGATTAATTTTCGTTTTACAACGAAATCCCTAAAGCCATATTATGGACTTTTTGTGTTTTCTGCCTTGCGCTACGAGGTGTCATATACAAACTACTTTATGGCAAATTGCCAAAGCAAAATGCTTTTTTGTCTAAATCATCTTAAATTGAGTTGAACTATTTTGAAATTTCTTTGGCACTTTGTTCTTAAAAAGGATTCTCTGTCATCAAAAGTTGCAAAATAAAATGAATTTATGATCAAAGCAACTTAAATTGAATTGAAATATTCCGAGATTTATAGGTTCTTTGTTCATGATTATGCTGCTGTCAAAAGTTATAAATCATTTATCATAAGTTTTCTGATATATGGTGTGTGTCCTCCAATTGCTGTAAACTGCTTCATCGTCCGCATCAGAAGGTGGTTTTGCTTTTATGACGATTCATATGAATCCCAACATGATACTAAACGAAAACAGGCATTCATCATTGGCATGCCCCATGGATAGGGCGTTAGAGTTGTACCTGCTGCCTCTATTGCATGATAGTAAAAGTCGACTAAATTTAGAATGGTGTCTTCTGACTGTCTTCTTTCTAACGGTTCTCTCGATACCACCTCAATTTTGACCTTGAGGTAAGTGCCCCTGTGAGGAAGGCTCTTGGTTCTGTCCCCTGTCTAAAACACACCATAGTCTATGAAAGTGGTCGTTTCTGCACCTGCTTAACTCTCATTATAAAGGGGTTCGACTGGTTCGCCCGTTGCCAGTATAATGTGACCGGGTGGGGTGTAATGCTTAGTGTCTTCGCCAGCATGTTCAATGATATAGCACTGTTAAAAGGGAAACATGTTCACTTTACAAGAAGGCTTTACTGCGGTCTCCCAAAACACACACAGCACCCTACTTTCACGCTACACACCGCTTACATGAGTGGCCGTCCCCACATGAACCTTGCTGTTAATAGGACGTCAATTAATCAAACAAACAAAGAACCAATCTTTCGTTCTTTTTTATGGTTACTTATTAATAAATCAAATGCTATAGAAATAACTAGACTCTGCTGCCACATGCAATAGTTAATGTGTTTCCATGTGATGCTGGTAGATTTTTTTTTATTTTACATCGTAACAAAATAATATCCAACAACATTGTAGCTCAAATTACTGACATGCTCTAGGATCAGATTCTAGAGTTGAATATAACTACAGATAAATAAATCATTCGGTAAATAAATAGTTCAAAATCGACACACACAACTTAAAATAATAGCTACCCACAGAATTGATTTACCTGTCTGGTTTAGAACAATGGCTATGAAGAGCTTATGACGTGGGCAACAAATGTCTCATGTTAAGACATTTCATATTAATAAGTTTTGTTTGCTTGAATAATTAATGGTCATGTTAGGTTGGCCTTCTATGTATGTGGTGTGTAGTGTATTGCATGCCATGCGTATTTTTAGGATATTGTGATATAATCATGTTGCGCCTTTTGTTAAGTGGAAGTATTGCCCATTTTATAGCGCTATATACATGAAACATGCTACCGATGTCTAAAACAATATTCAAAATACCTTTATTTCATGACAAGTTATTGACTAAGTAATGATTCTTTGAATGCAAAACAAGATTCTTTCTGCCTTTCTGAATTCGTTGGTAATAATATATAGCCCGGTAATTAGGCCGCAAAATTTTCACTTATAAAGCTCAAACGATAATTTGTGTTAGCATTTTTCGAATTTTGATATTTTACTTTCAGAATATAAATGATGTAACCATGTCTCAATAATATGCAGAATACGTTTTTGCGATTAGAGTAATGTCCGCAAAATTGCGAAAACAGCCAGATATACGATATTTTCTTTCATAGCGTTTTCATCTTACGAGAAAGAATTATGACCTAGAAATGTGTATTGATCTTTCTATGAACTGCATTAACATATTAGGCCTGTGGACGGCGAGAATTATTGGATGCTATCTAAAGAATCTTGCAAGTCAAGGTTGTTTTGCTATTTCTTAGTTAGGTTGATGTTATTGGTATTCTAATGGATGAATAAACCTGCATCACAATTGTATGCCAGTTTAACTGTCGAGCTCTTTAATTCAAGGAACGGTGTCGATATTAATGAAAAACCTCTTAATTTTGAATCTGCAAATTCCTGAAAATAACTTAATAGTTGAACGTTAGGTTAACAAACCCATTGTTAGTTAAACCCGTAGTACGCTTTGTTGTGCGCGAGTGTATTTTTTTTCTTTTTTTTCTATGTTTTTTATGTGTGGTATAAGCGAAAATGAAAACCAAATTTTAAAAGTGATATCTATAATCTATATACGTAATTACGAGCATTAGAATGCCAAAATTTACATGGTTTTATGCTGACACTGTCACTGTTTCCAGTTTGGTGCCAATATTAATAGAAAGCATATCAAATGAGGAAGTGTCTGTCAGTTACATTTACGGAGTAGATATGATTTTTTGATTGACGCGGTATGATGTCAAAACAAAAACATTATTGCATAATTTGTAATATTTTATTGCTTACTGCAGTAATCTATAGTTTCTTTATTGTTGTTAGCCGTGTTTATTGTTGTTAGTCCGTGTTTATTGTTGGTTCGTGTTTATATTGACAAATTCTTCCGTGCTTACATATTTTAGCTGTGGGTAATATGATACAAATCAATAGTAAGCATCTGTTGTCATCATATACAATATTTACTTTGCTATCAGGTGTAATCGAAATTTCCTGTCAGCTTCAATCAGCTGATTGTCCCATCGACCCTGCGCAAACTGTCTGTAGTCAGTTTACACAAAAGACAGTATCATCGACCACGCCGGAATATTCTACCATCCCATACACAAAAGACACACAAAGGGTCGAATCAGATGATAGTGACGCATCTTCTGTCAATGTGACCTTTTGTGACCTATGACGCGACAAACAGTTCTTGAAATATTTAAAATCAAATATGTGAAATACGAATTTCATTTAATAAGCACAGCGATTTGTTGGACTCGTCTAGACAGATATTGGCCACAAGATCGTGAAAAAGTCTTTCATTTTAAACCGTATTAATTTTAGGCTAACCGAATTGCAAATGACGTCGTCAAGAGTAATGTCAAATCTAATGTCTTATTTTATTGACTATTGAAAAAACCTGAAATCTAAAATTGAATCATGATACACTGTTTCCTATGAAATATATCGAAATAATAATCATTTAATCTATAAGCAGCGGATTTTCTTTTTTCTTTTTAACATTTCAATTTTATTGATTTTCATAACACAGTTCAATTTTACATTGGACAAATTTAAACCTTACACTACAATACATACACTATACATAACAATGATTGCATGTGTATCACAATGCATTGGCTGTATTGGTTTATAATGAATTCGACATACATGTTTAGAAGAGGTGACAAGCAATAC
Organism: Argopecten irradians; assembly: GCF_041381155.1. NCBI lineage: Eukaryota > Metazoa > Mollusca > Bivalvia > Pectinida > Pectinidae > Argopecten > Argopecten irradians. The sequence continues at coordinate 44,246,255 of NC_091140.1, read as the reverse complement.
ACATGCAACACACGACTAATATCCATTTAGGTTATAATATGTATATCACAAAAACTGTCAAGCAATTTAAGATTGTTCTCCCTTTCCAATAAGGAATGCCATCCACCCAATCGTGTAAGGAACTTAGTATATTCACTTTTTGTTTTATATAGAAACTTTTCAATCTCACAGTATAGGCATGTACGAGATTTAAAAACTTTAAAACAAACAGAGCTTTTCTTAGTTCTACAGTGATATACATATTGTTTAGAAAGTAATAGCATCATGTTAATCCTATTGTTATGGCGACCATGTAAGCCAAGCAGTATTGATAATGAAGATACACTGACATTAAAAGTAGTCTTTTCACAAGCCATTTCTCAAATTCCATACGAAGCTTGGTTATTATTGAACATTCGTAAAATAAGTGTAAATACGTTTCATATCCATCCCGCATAAAGTACAAAGCGGGGAGTCCAACACTTTTATCCTAGATAAAAAAAATTTTGTTTGTAAAATTCGATGGACAAGACGATACTGTAGCCATCTTAACTTTCTATCATGTGTTTGTTTAAAAATATTGACGTGGGTTTTCTCCCACTCATCTTTGTCCCATCCCCAGTCAGGTGCCAATTTTACTGTTAGAATTGTTTATTGGTGATTTATAAATTTTAATTAATCTGCTATACCAATCCCTCCAGTATACTGTATATTTTATCAATAGTAATATGAGAGTGAGTTGAACCATACTGGTTCCTTCAAAATATAAATGTCATTGGGAGGAACAATTTTCTTTATCGCTGAAAGTATAAGAAAAAACTTCCTTCCAGAATAAATTACAAGTTCTTGTTTACATCAATCTAAAAAATCCATCCCCCGTGTTAAACAAGTAAAGTTCAATTTCGTGATCATGATCTTCCAGTAGAAGACATGCCCAATTACTATTAGCAGCGGAATCGATCAGAATTTGATGGTTTCCGGACTCATGCACTTAAAATATCAAATCTTCAGTATAATCATGTGTCCCATGTCTACGGTTTTTTTCAATACGATGACAGGAAGGAAACGTCTTCCGATTCCTCTATGTATGTTATGACAACTCATGCAAGCATTACCTTGTAGCGCAATCGATATCATTTGCTGAAAGGTGGAAAATGTGGCATAACTTTATGGTCACCTTCTAATTGACAATAGTCATAGGGAAATTTGTTAACGTTGTCAGACAGATACTAAACTGAAAACGGTAAATATATTGTATCTATTTTATATTAAGTTGAATCAATATGTTGTGATTTTAGACGTTTTAAAGTTATAACGCAATTTAATAAGATCAGCCTATTGGGATATTAGATACAATGGGGTTTCTTTTTCGGTTATGCGACCGCGTGGCAGTGTGTTTATATACAGCCAGGGTCATTTGAGGATGGTTTCCCATGGATGTGTTGCGTCTGTGAAGTGCGTGTGGGTGATGTATATTCGTGCTGCATCTTCTATTAAAATAGAACTCTAGACCTCTTTATTGTTTGTTTGCTTGATTGATTGATTGAATTAACGTCCTACTAACAGCCAGGCGTTGTAAGGGCGATCTCCCATGTATGCGATGTGTAGCGTGTATGAAGTGAGTGGTTCGTGTTTTGGGAAACTGGGGTATATTTGTGTTATATCTTCTTGTATAGTGGAACCCTTGCCCTTTTTATAGTTCTATATCAATAAAGTCAGACACCACATCCAATCACATTATTCTGACAGGCTAACCAGTCGTCCCACTCTAAGCAGAAACTACCGCTTATATAGACTATGGTGTATATCGGTCATCTCACAGAGGTAAGATCTCAAGTTGTCAAGTGAAACGTTAGAAAGAAGAACGTTAGTAGGAAGAAGAAGAAATACAAGTAATAAATTTAGTCGCCTTTAACTCGTCCAGTAGAGACCGCCAGTACAAATTCTAACTCCCTACCTGCAGCATTTAAGTAGTCATGACGGCCAACATGCATTCACACTTGTAACATTATGGTTTCTACCATCATCAAAATTGTCAAATCAATGCAACAAAAAATGAAAAAAGAGATCAATTGCAATAAAATAATCATTTTAAGAACAATATACATAACCTGTATCAATTTGAACATGTCAGTTCATAATACTTTCATACCTGAATGTTTGGTTATTTTTGAATTTGTGTTTATTGTTTTGTTTGTTGCTTTTTTTCTTGTTAGTTGGTAGGTTTCTGAAAATCAAAAGTTAGCCAAACACGTTTTTAGCGTTAGAATGTTAGTTTTGAATTATAAATATTTCATTGAAAATTGTAATTATGGCGTTATATCTTGTTGTTAACTTATGACTAATGTACCATTGTTTTCTAGTTGTAGCGACGGTTATCCTGGTGCTGTTACTGATCTTTAGTATCACCATGATCGGAGTAGGTAAGTACTGAGGAAAAGTACGTCAAGAAATTAAGAGAACGGCAAGTCGATACCACTGCAGGTAAGTTTGCATTTTAGTAATCCATTAATTGCAGTAGGTAAGAAATGAATAAAGGAAGTACATTAATTAAGAGAACAGTAAGCCTGATCCCTGAAGGTAAGGCTGGTTTTAGTACCACATTAATTTCAGTAAATAAAAACTGAATAAAAGCACAGTAATCAAGATAACAGTGAGTCCTTATCCCTGATGGTAATCTGATTTTAGCATGACATTAATTGCAGTAGGTAAGAACTGCATCAAGGGAGTACAGTAGTTAAGAGAACGGTAAGTCATTATCTCTGAAGGTAAGTCTGATTTTAGTATCATATTCGTTGCAGTAGGTAAGAACTGAATATAGGAAGTACATTAATTAAGAGAACGGTAAGTCCTGATCCTTGCAGATTAAAGTCCTTCATGTTCCTATTGCATAACTGAGAGAGACGACATGTTAAGAAAACACTATTGTCTGCTTTCTTTACGTAACTTTCTCCTGTCAAATATCTCCCAGGTTGCCGTCTCACATTTTGATATTTAGTTCATGCTTCCTTTGTAAAGTTAGATTTTAGTTATTTTTGTACAAAAGAAATATCTAATTCTGTTTAGCGCACAAGGTTTATTGATGGCGGTGAGTGTTACTTCTGTTAAGTGATAAAACTTGTAAATATGTTGAGGATTGTTTTGTCTTCTCTTCGTAACATTCTCCAGAGAATGTTTAGATGGAATTGACACTAACTTTGCCACAATACTTTAACTTCACTCTCGGAGGTATTATATATGTTGTACGCAAAACACACAACTTACAAACTGAAGGTCATATTCAATTGAAATTCACGACTGTTTCCTTTGTCTGTGACATGTTTCAGACGCGAAAGAGCAAACGCCTTGATATAAGATACTAAATTAAAAACACAATCACATATAATTTAATGAAACATGTCAATATACAAAATATATATAATTTAATCATCGCCGTTTGTAACGTCGTATCTGATTGGCTAACACACCGACATCACGATTTTATAGAAAAGAAATTACTAAAATCGTAAAATTTTTCTCGATATAATATCATCATAACACACAATTATCAGTTTAGGTTAATCCCTACGTAACTCATTTTAATATGCTTTAACCCGTCTTGAGTACATTGTTTGTTCCAAATTGCATAATTCCAACATCAAGCCAATTTTATGGCCTACAAGTTGTCAATAATTTATATCATAGCTTACATATGAAGCTGCTGAATACATTTTTCGTAATGGGAATAACAATTGTACAGATTAACTTAGTAATGCTATTTAAATGAGCACTGCTTAACTACCAGTGTAGTAGTATAGTGAAATTGCAATATGTCACATAATTGCAAATGTTCTGTGGTTAGTTTTTTTATAAAATATGTTTTCGTAATGATAACTGGTGACACAAAACTACTATGTTAATCACGATAAATGAAACTATATCAAAGCGTTTAACATATACTAACATAACATGCTTATTCAGATTATTTTGTTACAATATGAACACATAAAGCGTTTTTCGAGTGTAATGATACCTAGCATTACATTATTAGACATGCACCTTTACTTCATTTTGTAAATCATTGTTAGGAACTGACCATAGGTCAATGATTTTTCTATGTGTACTTTTTTTTTTTTTTTTTTTTTTTGTAATATCCCGAAACTTGCACGTTCATGAATTGACATGTCTTTTACACATGGGTGTAAAAATGAGACAAATTGAAATACGTTACAGAAAACCAACGGTATTAATGACCAATGCAAAACTCCTGAAGAAATCAGAAAAGTGATATATCTTAGTATTTCTTAAATGTTAAATATAATCTTATTGTGGTTCGGAAATTGTTACCGCATGATTGCTTACAATTCAGGATTTTTTATATAATAATACATATTAAATAACTGAAGATTTGTGTTACCCGATTTATCAACGTGGTCAAGAACGTCTTTCGACCTTGCTTCCTGCTGAATATATTTATACAATATAAAAAAATACTTTACTAAGATTCGCGAGTCCGTCAAATGAGTATAGACATAAATATGATTTGTATATTGTTACATTTGCTTTATACCATAGTATCATTACGTTGTTTAATATTCAAGGTGTTGAGCATTGCTATAAGGTATTCCTTTATTTGTTGCAGGAAGTGCCTACAGAAGGGACTGTCCAAAGGAGCCGAAGATTCCTATTTATCTTCTGGTTGGAGGCTGCTTCGGTATAGTCAAGATCATCATGATGATCTGGAATAAAAACAGAAAGAAAAACTATGAGAGATTCGGCATTGAGGCCGAAGACGACATGGACGATGACGCAGTGATGTTACGGTCGACTAAATTTACCGGATTTATCCTTAATATGTTCCTGCTGACGTGGTTCATCATGGGCAATGTCTGGTTTTATCAAATATGGACACCGAATTATGAGCAGCCACTTCACGAACCCAAGAACTGGTGTCAGGAAATGTTGTACACGTATACCTTCTATCAGATATTGATATGTTACTCTTTGATAGGTTGTTACGTGTTCTTTATTTTCGCGTGTCTGGCGTATTATTGGTGCTGGTGTCCGCGGCGACAGCTCGACAAATCCTGAGCAGACGACAGAACACTCCGACGGTAATCAAAATGTTTGCCCAGAAGGTTTTATAAGAGTTCATGAAACCTGAGCTTGACTTCGAAAGAATCAAAACAAAAGACCGAAACCTGGCTTCCATTGGTTTAATACTTTACTTTAAATGTGGTAAATGAAATGTTGAGGTTCTTGTCAATGCTAATGTGATCAAGAACATTAAATTTTATATTGATTTTGAACAGGGAAGTGCAGTAATGAAATAGTGCATTCTAAAAAAATGGTTATACTAATATCATTCAGAAATTCATATAGAACTTCAGTGTAACATTCCATGCGTTAAAAGCGGTAAAATATTAACACCGCTAAAACTTTCACGTTTACAGTATGTATTTTGCATTTACAAACCAATTAAATGGCGTTTTATGGTTGTGCGTAATGTTGCCTTGAAACTGACGAAGGGTGAGTTTTGTATTTTGAGAAACATAAAATGTACTTTCATGTTTGGATAATTCATTTGTATGATTATCATTGAAGATGTTATCTAAAATTTCTATATTTTTTGTTTCTACTTGTATGTGTACAGTGTTTTAAATTATAGATGACGAATTCTAATATTACAACAGATGGAATTTTTAATTTATTGATTATTGTATTATTCAGCACAGCCTTGGCAGTACTCTATTGAAAAATATGCTAACCATTTGTTACGAAATAAATATTGTGTTTTGTTTCTTATGTTCCATGTCGTGTGTGATTCTTGCTCCCACTTTTTTTTTTCTTCGATGTACTATTGTTAAAATGGAGCATATCTTCAAATGTCGTACAGCCATTTCTTTCGTGAAGATTATTTTTGCAATTCCGAGGGAGATTGCTATGATCCAGGCAATCTTTTCCTTGTCGACCAATGGAGGAGTTTTACTGTATATACAGTTTTCCATTGTTTTCCACAATATCTAAATTCGTGCAATTATGATTTCTCATGAAATAATAGTTTTAAACAGTTTAAAGTCGGTACATGTTTTCTGAAACACCCTTTAATTCTATAAACAGACAGCGAAATTTACATTTCATTTACAATTTCATTTCTCTATTTCAAAATAGGTCAAAATCGCGTAAACGTCGACCCGTGAGCATAATAGTCTTTACGGTTTAGTAGTTTCTATTTTTGTAATGATATGCATATGGTCATCTTCGCATACTTTGACAGCCATACACTTAGCGTCATATATAGATATTTATCGTAAAATTATTGAAAATGGTCTTATCATATATTCACCATCTTATTGGGTTATTCGTTTATGGAGCATAAAGAAATGTTTTTTTCTATTTGGCTATTTGCTGCATTACTAATTGAAATATTCTTTGAGCAAGGGAAACTAACTCTTATAAGATATAGACATATAATCAAGATGTGTAAATGATCAATGCGTTTTAACATATTTGAAGAACAATTTCAACTTAAAATGGTATATCATTCGACAAATTTTGCATAAGAAAATGGCAAAAGAAATTATTATCATGTTTTTGGATTATCTAATACTGAGAATGGGGATACATTTGAATGTGCTGATTTTTGACAAGACTGCATTGAAGCTGGTCGCAATGCGATAGTGGTGTTTTAAGGTCGTGCATCTGGAGTGATAATATTCACATGATAATTAAAACTATTTTAGAACGGAGAAATAATGAGCGAATGATTCTATTTTCACAGTATCGAAAACGGTTTTCAAGCCTTAGATTTGTTGTGTATTACCCGTGCTCGAATACAAGTACCTGAATGATTGGAGTTTCATTTCATCTAGTGTTTATACTAAATAACTATCAATATTATGCAATGGTATATTGATATTTACTAGAGTGACGGATATTTGGAGTGTTACATTGTGATTTTAATATTGTTTTCCTTTGTTTAAAATGTGGATAAGATTAATGTCGATAATATCGAGCATGCTATAAATGAAATGAAGCGACGACACTTGCAATGTATTACCAGTCGTTCCCAATGTCCTTTCTACGTATCTCATGTTAAATCAAATAAAAAATGATAAAGTGGAAACGTGTATTATTATTTGTACCTTTTGTAAAATATTTATTGATATAGGAGAAGTTTTCATTTATTCAACATTGTATAGATATACAATTAATATCCATATCGAATATAATTAATTCCATCACCGTTGATAAGGGATTTAAACCATTTTTTCACATTGACATATTTTCGCGTTCATGCCTAACGATAATTTTTTTTGTCAATCTAAATAGCAATTTACAGTTTAAATGCTTTACATTATTCTTTTTGTTTGAAGAATCCTTGAACTGTCACATCAAAGGATACCAAATATGCGAAAATGACCTTACAGTAACTTTTAACAGTAACAAACACTCAACTTCTAATTCACGTGTTAGATAATAATTAAGCGCATCTTATTGTTGATCACGCAACGCTTTAGTACACTTTCGTATATTTTAACTACATACTGCGTAATATATATGTAACAAACAAACATTACTATTATCTATATTGTTATTATTGGATTTTACTTTCTTACTTAATTTCCTATAATGTTGTGTAAATGATATGTGCAAATGTATGCATAAATATCTTTTGTATGTTTAACCGTATATATTTACCAATTGTTTTGTTGAAATATGTATATAATTTTTCAAAAATATTTATGGATAAAAATACACGTATTATTATTATAAAGGAAGACGAAGGGAGATAATCGCAATATTTAACAAAGATATTCTGACTATATGGCTTTGTAACTGCACTTTTTTCTCTAAATACAGGAAAATGAAATTAGTTAGTAATACATATATTATATCATGATGAATCTATTATTGCAATTTAATATTCAACCTAATTCAATAGAAAATCATTATACATTATTATATATAAATGTTTATTGCTCTTGCATACCAGAATACCTACACTACCAAAGCTTTACATTTACAATCTGTGTGATACATTATCTAAATTGGTCTTTTTCATTTGGCTTTCATCGACCCTATACCCGGAAAATATCAAGTCACAAAAATAACAAGAGGAGAGTATTGGTAACGTCGCAATTATTTACTTACGTATAATGACTTTAAGTTTTTTTTACTCAAATAACGATCACCATTCTCACGATTTTTTTTCAATATACTTATTTTATATAGTGCAGAGAAGCACAATAGCTCTGAATATAACACAAACTGAAATACGTGTATATCGCAATGGAAAATAGAAAGTAGAAATTTCAATGAGTTTATGAGCCAAAGCGCTGCATTTTAACATTATTAGCACTAACATTTTGCTATTTAAAGCTTTTCTGTCGCCTCAATTTGACCATTAACCCCGTCAACTGCGGCATTGTCGTAATAACCTCCATCAAGTTCCAATCCCTCCTTCCGATCCCTTCCTTTCTTCGAACTATACCGGAAGTGGTCTATTAGGCATGCTCCACAAATGACGACAAAGAGTACCGCTGCAGCTATTCCGCCAATCATTGCATTGTGTCTGTAACGTTTCAGTAACTTAGAGTAGTCTGGTCCGTCTATGTTTAATCCTTTCTGTACTACATCCACGTGGTAGTTGTCTCGCACTATAACACAATAATAAAAACCGAAATCTTCATCGTCGACATTTCTGACGATGAGGTTGTAATTTGACCAATCAGAAATGCTCCAGGATAATTCTCCTTTCTTCATTTTAGCCGTTGAAGTATTGTCAATTCTTTCACCAGAAGGGAGAATCCAGTATTTGGCTTTTATGTTATCGGCATTGCTGGGTACTGTTGTAATATTTAGATCATTGTTATCGCACGCGAGCGTTGTTGTGTTGTAGTATTCTACTTTAATATTATCTCCCATAACGACTGGAATAAAAACCACCATCACACCTAGAACAGTCTTGATACCCATGGTCGAACGTCTGAAAAATAAATATATTTACCATGAATAAAATAATGTCAATGTATATATAGTACATAAAGGGGAAATTTGGTTATATTAGTTTAACGTCCTATCCATTGCCAGGAGCAGGATAATTTGATGACGTGGGAGGTTTGTTGACGGAGGAAAGCTGGAATACAAGGAAAATAACCACCGACCAGCGACCTGTACATGGCAACTGTCACATATAGGATTCCAACTCACACCGCAGGGAAGGAAGGTTTGTGGTAATATGTCAGGACATCATAACCACTCGGCCATATCCTTCTATGACGCATAAAGGGGAATGTGTCATCGAACACTTATAGCCTTGGTGCAGACACGAATTGTATTTTTATTTTAAAAAAAAAATATTCCTTTCCATTTCAGAGTATGCATATATAGGGATTGGATTTCGTTCTTATGTTAACCATGCGTGTATGGAGCAATTCCTCTAAGAATATATTCTATGGGGCGTTAGCGCCCCATATTGAATATATTCTTAGAGGAATTGCTCCATACGAGCATGGTTAACATAAAAACGAAATCCAATCCCTATATTTACACTCACACGACTTTTTATTTATATTTTATGCAATAAAATCGTCATTTGAAAGTGACGTAATTATTCAATAAAAGTCGGTCAAAAGTGGGAGGAGCTTACTCAATTGAACAGCGAATGGTGACGCTTCAAGTAAGGTAGAATTATTCATCCGCGACGTCAAAAAAATCAATATTTTAGTGTAAAATAAACATGACGAACAAAGTAAATTTCAGAGATAATTTTTATTTAATCAGATCAGAACTTTAAATATATATTCAATTTTGCTAAAAGTTATTATATAGCGTAATAACATAAAGAATTTGTTCACGGCCACATGTGTTAACTCGGTGACCGTTATTGTGCAGCGAGGCGAAGCTGAAGCACGCTTACACACTTTAGTTTGCCGAAGTTGTCAAAACACCGATTTTCAAGTAGCTCAATGTGTTTGAGATGTCGTCTGACTTGACGATATTACATCCTTGGGAGCCATATATGTGATTATATAATCTACGCTTAGATCCATATCGCCATCGATAGATGAAACAAATCCACTTGTGTTCGATGGATACAATGTATTTGTGGTGACGCGGAACTGCCAACACGTGGATTACTAGCGGTGCATGTTTTATAATACACATGATTAAATACTCAAAGAACAAAGACAAGAGGATATGTTTATAAATGACCTCTATCAGAGGGTCTCACACCCGTCCACCCCAAAAGGCTCGATCGTAGGACGAACATAGGCACAGAGGTAATGTTTATATTTGACACCCATCATTTTTAACAAAAATGAAAGCACGTCGCCCCGGTCGGGATATTTTTTTCCGTTTCTTTATACAATTGTTAATTTAAAAATTGTTTGAATCATATATAAATATAAAACATGTATATATTGTTTACATTTTTCCAAAATTCTATGAAAAACAACAATATACACGTAATGTTGCGTCAAAATGTAAACAAAGCCATGTGTTTCTTTTAAAAAAAAGTAGTCCTTTTACGTTGCACAGAACATTTTCATACGCAAGTTCAAAGTTCAATGTTACCATGCAGTTATGGTAAACAAAATCGGCTAGTATTAGCGTATAGTGACCAAGCCTAGCAAGTATACATATATGCATATGTTTGTAAATATCTAAGAAACGCATACTCTAGGTTTAGATCGCCAGTTTAACAACACGTTAAGACAAGTTAAACCAATCAAAGATCCTATATCTAATGAGCTGCGCTACGTTATGATGTAAAAGAAACGCTTTTTCATCACTGAATAACTGAAGTCAAAATGACAGACGACTGTGTAAATATACGACCCTTCTTATAGATAAATGTCTTGTTTCACGTTAATAATGTATCCTATGCACCAGAAAGCAGGTCAATAATTGTGTAATATTCTACTTGACGAGAAGAAATGTCTTGTTAGCAGTTGCCTAATAGGATCATCATTGTGACCATGAACAGGTACAAAGTATTCAACGGGCTAATACTACTTCCGTGTCGGCATTCTACTTTATGATAATGAGGTGGACACTGCCGTAGAGCTAGAGAATGCTTAAATTGAAAACATGTTTTAAGAACTGGACATTAAGGGAATCATAACTGGACATTAAGGGAATCATATTTCGTAGGTCATATAGACTACAGCTTTGTTATGGACAGTGCAAAGCGGGCTGAAACACAATAGGTCGTACAGATAGCTAACACGGACACTTTTGAAATGGATAGTCACAATACATTTATAAAATCGCCGATGAGAATAAGATACGTGATCTCAATACTAAGTAGGTTGATTTTAATACGGAAAAGAGGTAAAGAAAGGGTTAAAGTGAAATCGTAGATGCAGTAAAGGTTTTATCAGCATATTTAAAAGAAAAGTTAAAGATAAAAGACACCGATAAAGTTACAGGAAAAATGATAGGAAAATCCATGAAAATAGGAGTGAGTCATTCTTTGTTTAAAATCAAGATTAATGAAGATTTGCGGGAATTATTCAAATTAATAAACAAATGAGAATTTAAAGATGAGATGTATTATATACATTACAACAGATACAAGAAACCCAATAGTCTTAAATAGTTTTCTTAGTGAATATTTCGGGAGAACATCATATTAACAGAAAAGCGAACTCTACAAATTGTTTAGTATACAGTATATCTCTTTGCCACGCGGAGTATCATTATGGTTTAAGATTTCGTTGAACCTTAGATAACACAACATTAATCTGAATATTATGTATAGTGATGTCAACACTAAGTAAATTATTTAGATAAGCTTCTTTGTTGTTTACAAACATACTGCCAATGTGTGACCCTAAAACTTAACCTAGTCAGATAAAATGTTTACATGGATAAACTGTCATGCAGGAAAACGTTATAACGGCTTTGAAACCGTGTAAGGACAAAATTTCACGACCGATTGTGATAGTAGCGGACATTTATAATGCTATCAGCCATATCATAATACAAAATGTAATTCAGGACATATATAAATTGATATCAAATTGAGTTTAAGGATCTATCGGTCATTTTCTCGGACAATATTGTCTTAAGTAAACTTAACCATAGTTTTCTACCAGGTTAATGTGCTATGATCTTATATTTAGAAACATTAACAAAATTATTTAATCCATAGACAGACAGTACCAATCAACACACAGCTATGAAAATAAAAAAAAAATATTTAAGACTTTGTTGTGAAGTTAGCATCACGCTAATGATTTTAGCATAAATATCAAAGATATAACAGCACAATCTGATAATTTATCATGATATTTTTCCTTTTAAAGTAATTTTTGGATGAAATAGCAATATATATATATATATATATACATCAATACATTTTTTTCCTTTGAGTAAACAATTTATTTACATAATACAGGCCGATTTGAGAAAAAAAAGATAGCGTTGCGGGGATTTTACAGAATGTGGTCGTTTGTATACAAAATGTAGTAACGGGTTATTTATTACTGTAACATAAACAATACATTTAAAACGAATTCTACAAACGTTTAGTTTGTATTGGTTCAACGCTTCGTTCGAACTTCGCTATTACTATCGTAATGCTTTTTTGTGTAAAATGTGAAACACGAAATTTTTTAAAAACAGCAAACAAACCGGATATTGGATAACCCCTTCTCATATATATGTAACAACATGTTAATTTTGCTTGATCATATATATGTAACAATATAGAGATTTACTTAGTATGTGTAATTTCGTATGATAAATACACTTTCCTTAAGGTAAATCATTGATGGCGTCTAGCTTGTTCAATTGACCAAAGAAAGGTGTAAGCAGCTGTTTCACAACAGTTGTCAACTAACAGCTCATCCCACTAATTAACGAGCTTATGTCTGTCTTAAAACTTAACATCAGACTGCATAAAGAAACAGCCAACACCTGAGGCGACTAGGTGCGGTAATGCGTCTAGCCTCTCGTTGAAAATCAATCTTTACTATGTAAGTATACATATAATATACAGCAGAGAGAAACATGCAGTTAAAAATACAAGAAAGCTATAAAGATATCAAGAATAAATAACTGGGGTCACAGGTCAACCACAATTGTATGGTGTTAGCAGTTGAAGAATACATCAAACGCAATGTACGTATACAATATAACTTAGCAAATATTGATTTACAATTTCGTCATAAATCTATGATTATTTTGCTTGCTTTTTTGCAATTACAAATAATTATGATTCAATAAACATACCTGTTGATGTTGACGTCCTCCAACTAAGATTTGATGTTTTATAAACTGTTACGTACGGTCACATACCGTCGTGTATATGAACACTTATCTGCTGTGGTCCTTAAAGGTAGAGGTATTTACCTCTATGTGTGTACATAGCAGTACCTGATACTCCCCCCGCTTACAAACTGTCACGCCATGTAATAGGGTTGTAGCAGGACAAGGCCAGAGGGACATCTCTGCGTAAGTCATTAATTTCGTAAATATTATTAGCATATAGACATGGAAATAAAATTTGCACATTTACTCCTATAACATGACAGGGGGGAAGGATTTTGCGGGATATCTATTTTATTCTGAATCTATAGATAAAACTAAAATAATATATCGTGTAAATCATTCTTACTAAGGTTATTCAAAATTCCTGAAAATATATACCCTAACTGAATACGTTGATTTGGTGGTAATTGTGCGTTTCAATTGTTTAAAATTACTATTATTAATGCATCTTCTATAAATCTCTATAGAACTCCTAAGATAACTGAATCAATTTTATATAAAGATACAAGGCGTAATGTATTGTTAATATTAGTATATTCATACATTCAAGACTACTAGATTATTTAAAATCAGTTTACGTGTGTTCGCTACTATTACGTTTAACTGTATCCTTTTACATTTTTTTTAAATATTCAAAGGTAAACATGGCAAACATCCACCTTATATGTAAACTGTGTCAGAAACGCCCTCGTAACAACAAAGATAATGGAGTTTAGGTTACAGTGGGTGATTGTATCCCCTACCAGAGCGTCACTAGAGTACTCCTTAAATAATCTTAAAAGTGAACGTGTCTCAGCATTTATATCTATAATAAATCCTTCTCGTTATCACACAGGCGGGCTACACTGGCCTCAACCCAATTACACATGTACAGGATCAGGTTTCGCTATATATATGTCTACAGCATTGTTTCATATTAAGTTGATTCATTGTTAATCTCTGGTTGTATGTTCCAACCATTTCGACATATACAAAGCACCAAAAGACGAAATCCTGATGGGAATGAATATGAATATTACAGAAACAGTCTTGCATATACCAAATGTATCTATCTAACTATGCAATAAATTCAAACTTGAGATATGACTTCATTTTTTCAATTGTAATTTTTAAGATAATCTATTAATAAACAAACATCCATATTGAAATACAACTTTTAAAATTTAACTTTAATGCTGCGATTATAAAAACCACTATAATAGGAAATGTTATATTGTTAAACATCAAAAATGAAGTACATGCATGAAGTCATCTTGTCTCAGTTGCAATGCCGGATGCAATAAATGCAATACAGTGAAAATTCATGCAATCGTTTTTCCCAATATATATAAAAGGGAACTTCTGATTTTGGCTACCAAATCACCCATCAAATTACAGCATTCGTGTACTTTTTCAACATCACGTTACATCTACTTTTTAACAGAAGAACATAAATCAGTTAAATTTTCGAATTACAATATAATAGGGTTTTTTTTCCATTTAGTTTAGGGTATTTATATTCAAATGCATAGATAAGGACATGTTATTGAATCTATTATAGCAGATGTTTAATTTGAACAAGTGACCTTATGTAAATTTGGTTGAACTTATATTGTTAATACATGAGTATGTACATTATATCTATGGAAATGAAGTCCGGTATACATATAAATAAGACTAAATTCAAAGAGAGGTATTTTATTATATTGCCACATTACAATTTGGAAGAATCTGAGTGTCCGATTATTATTTGATGATATAATCTTTTTCTTTCTGAAAACATGTGTATAAAATTGCATAAAAATACAAACTTTCTATGATAAGCAAAAACAGAACTTTTGTAATTTGAGTTTTTATTAAAGATGTATTGTCAGAAAATCAATTTCAATGAATTTCAAAACACAGCAGATCAGATACACCTTTTCACGAAAAGTCATCACATTTACTAAACATAGCTCAAGTAGTACACAAGTTATTTTAATCGATTTATTTATTTATCAAATCCGTTATTTGTTCTTCAGATTGCCGTATTTATCTGTTTACAATATAATAGTCTGTTATGTATGTAGGTCATTTTTTCGATTACAACTACAAAAAAACTAATTCTTTAAAATGCTCGCGACCTGGCTTGCAGAGTAAAATGTATACGATTTAATCTTTTCGTGGATTAAATGTTGGAAATCATAGTAATATCCCAGGAGATCGCGGAAAATATTACCGCAGCGAAAATTGCTGGCTATATACCATAATATTCATAACTAATCTTTAAAAACACAAACAAATAACGTATAATTACATACTGGTGTTAACAAGGCGTTGCTAATGGAATTAAAAAGACTTATGTTGTGATTTAATGGTCTAGCAAAAACACGCGATTATTTAAACAATAGAAAATCTTAAAGGCCCATTAACTTTCCGGAGCAAAATATAAAGGTTTCCTAAAAAACATTAATAACACCAGAAAATGCATACCGATGATCTAAAATAAGGTTACGACACCAAACATATGCAAGATTGTCTGCGTAATATATGAAACAGTGGAGAGTCACTTCGCTGTTTTGCCGTCTGGCGCAGTGATAGTCAACTACCGCGCGGTATTTAGGACGACGACGGGAAACATAATACGACCCGCGTTGTGAAAATAAACATTTTATTCATTTTAATCAAATCGTTCAGAAGGTGATGATAATTGTAGTATTAACGGTAAGTTAATAATTTTTAGGACTCTACAAAATTATCGATCTTATTTTAAATTCCCATTTTAAAAATTAAAAGCCGTTTCGGAAAGGTAGTGGGCCTTTAACTGTAAAAAATCCTTTATGAATATTTCAAAAACTTGTTTGTTGATAGATAATCGTAGCATTACGTTTTCATTTGAGCGTTATTCCCCTTTGAACAGTATGCAGCAGTTTCAAGGAAGCATATATAGACAAGGATAAATCGGGGGTTGCCTCCATGGGAATTTCATTTGGTTTGCGAGTTTAGACTGTCTAAAGTGAAAATGTGGCATTCATATTAAACACATCTGGGCGAAGAAATTATCATTTTGTTGTCATATGCTTGTATTTCCATTTCCTTGGATTATAAAGCCATGTACAATATTATTTTCTATCTTGAGAATCTCGAGCGCGCGCGACATAAAATGTCGAGCGCTCGACTCATATACCAGAACACTAGACATATAAGAGACACCGTGTTATAATAAAATAAACGCTTGATTACTTATGTCAGGTTATCTATACGCTATGGCGAGCGTTCGAGATAATTCAGAAAGAAAATAATATTGTCGAATCCCTAGCTGTGCCATCATAAAACAATACATTTACTATATTCGGTGTGTGAAGCATCTTGTTTTCGTAAGAGCAATGAAACAAAGAGACTTAAGATACACATAAATTTAATGACATAAACAATTAAAGAAAATACTCACCGATATATACACAAATACTCCATGTAATAGAGTATTTGAAATGCACAAATATTTGTTTTATGTTAGACAGTATATTGAAATGCAACAATTAAGTATATGGATATCTTTGTCCTCTGGCTATTTCCATTATTATATATGTGCGTGTTGATAAATGTAATATCCCAAATAGTGACCTAACGTTTTGGGCAATTGATCATAATTGTAAGCATTACATGCAGTATGTATTGATTGTAGCAAAATGAAATGATGTTCATTGGAATAAATTTAATTTACATTCCGCCTTTATTCGCTGACCCACATGACTGTAGTTTATTTCTATAAAGGGACTGCAATCTAATCAATAAATTGGATGTTGCGACACACAAAACATTAAAAGAATATACAAATGCAGGAAGCATACATCGGGTTTAATTTGATACACATGATTACCGAGGCGAATATCTAACTGCATGTGGTTTTCCTATCATGTCTGTAGATGACGAATTTCTCCATGCAAGGCCACGGGAATTTCAACTGCTATTTTGATTTGAATACCCAATATGTTTTGGTGCTTTAAAGCAGCGCATTTAACTCCGAACTTAACGTTCAGGTACAAGCAAAAGTATTGCAATCCAATTTCGTGTGAGAATAGGTTTTGCGTTTTTCTTGGGCTATTTTGAATATCGCAAATTGATATAGGTAAAAATATGTCAAATTTGGAAGTCGTCTCGAACAATATAACTGTAAATCCCTTAATTAGATAACCGTGAAAAAAGACATCATAAGTCAACGTGATTGTTTGTTTGTTTGTTTGTTTGATTAATTAACGTCCTATTAACAGCTATGGTCATGTAAGGACGGCCTCCCATGTATGCGGTGTGTTGCGTGTATGTTGTGCGAGGTGCGTGTTTTGCGGTAAATTCATGTTATGTCTTCTTGTATAGTGGAACTATTGCCCTTTTTATATTGCTATATCACTGAAGCATGCCGCCGAAGACACCAAGCAACACACCCCACCCGGTCACATTAGGAAAGATAAAGTCAGTTAGGAAGAAAATAAAAGATAAGATCCTAAATTTAGTCGCCTTTTACGATCATGCAATAGGGGCAGCAGGTACAATTCTAACGCCCTACCTGCAGGCAACGTGAAATTGCCACGAAAACATGTTAATTCACAGCTGCAGTAATAGTTTCTAAAAGATGCTTATTGCAGTGATATCTATAGCTCAATGTGAAAATTTTCGTCAAACATGATTATGCATTATATCTATAGAATATTCGACGATAATTACTCAATTACAACTACAGACAATAGATGACACATTATTAAATGGGCTTATAAAATATTCTTTCTGTTTTACTACAGTACATTTTTATGCTATTTTCTAGGTTTATATCGAATATTTTGGCAGTATGCTTCACTGAAATAGTATTATACAATGGACGATGATTTCACATTGTGACAATGTATCAGACCACAAATTACAAATACCGCAGTCTTCAAAAAATGCATACACTTCACACGATCAATACATTGCTTACACGGAAGGCCGTCCTTAAACGGCTCTTAAAGTCGAATAAATTAACGAACCAACCAATCGCTTATGCTTCTTTATCATATGCAGCTTATAAACTATTTTTGGAAAGCAAATCTATTTGAAAGATGCGTTTCTAGCCCGTGTTATTCATAGTAATACCTATTTGAGAGTATAAGGATAAATACAGATTCATGTATAAGATATTCTCCTATCTAAGTGTCGTCAGGAAAGTTCAGATTAATTGATCTACTTACATTCCTGTTCATTTTCCATTGTGTCAATGAACTATTAAGCCTTGTTTCTATGTCCATCTTTGATCCTTAATGACAGCCAACAACGTACGCAATCCATAGACCAATGCAGGTTAAGAGGGTGGTATGTCGGTTGCTTGTGGAAATCAATACATATATCGATAAATACTTCATTCGTATACTGCACACGAGAACATTTACGCGAGCGTCAAGTAACGCTAATTACGGTGTGTCCTTTTTGCCGACAAAACAATCCCCCAAAAACGTATTTTGTTAATGAAAGAACTGTGTTTCTGAAGTTGAAAATAACCCACCGCAAAGACTGTATACCTGAAAATCGCGAATTTAAGCACTCGCTAAAATACCCACGTTTATGGGATATCAAGGTGTTCGGAAATATCATGTTTGCTGTGCAATTTCCGACATTTATGACTTCATAGTGCAGCGCTCTTATTTCTACCTTTGGTACCTGGTTTGATTGCTTGCCTGTTTGATTAAATAAACGTCCTATTAACAGCAAGGGTCATGTAAGGACGGCCTCCCATGTATGCGTAAGTGGATGCGTCGCTTGCACAACAGTTTAAAATAGTTATACATAATTTGGTTAAAATCAGATAATGAATACAAAAGATATATTTTTTGACGATTTTATGTACCGTAAAACTTGCAAATATTAACGGATTTTGACCAGTATCAAACCAACATGAGATCTCATTGCTATAAAAGCAAGAAACCAAATTTGGTTAAAATCGAATAATAGATATTAAAGTTACGCACGGAACCCGAGAAATAATTTGTTTTGACTATTTTAAAGTCTCGTAACCCTTGCAAATATTAACGGATTTTGACCAGTATCGAACCCATCCAAGAACTCTTTTATTCTAAAGCAATATACCTTTGGTTGAAATCGGACAAAAATAGTAAAGTTATTGCGTGGAAACCTTTTACCGAACAACGCCGACGCCGACAAGGTGATACTTGCAGGTCGCCCCTGCGTTGCAGACGACACAAACATACTATATTGGCAATAATTAATTGCATTTTGTCAATTGTATTTCAGCAGTTGAAAGAGTTTGGTCTCGTCCTTCAGTTTTATAAAAGTGTCTCATTTAATTCTTTCACTTGTTTCAGAGCACAAAATATTGCAAGACAGCAAATTAATTTAATATGTTCCACTTTTATCGTGTTTATTACTGTTAATCAACTAGGGTTAAAGATTAAAATTTAAACAAAAATTGTTGACATGAGACGAAATCAAAATTACCTCGTATTTACTTTTTCACATTTTTTCTAAGATCAATTGATTAGAAAGCTTTTGAAAAATAATTTACTTGGTGAAGGGCGTCCCCAAATGTGACACTACAGAAGGTTTAATCAACGCTATCACATTCGCTCACCAGAGCGTTGTGTAGATGGAATGAGTTGACCAACATGACAGTGTTGGTGGCGTTCGCGCGAGCGCGTGGACCTGTCCTCCAATCGATACGAAACCCAGAGTTGTCCACGTTACCTATTACTAGCATTGAATCGTGATCCTAAATGAAAGCGCTTTATCCGTCCCTTTGTAATGTGGCAATATCAAGATAATCACTTCCTCGGTTGTGTTTTCTTACCTTCGACGCTTATTAGTTTCAAGGCATCGATAACACCAATTGAAATCGTTCGTTTTTTACATACGATGTGTGGCACACATCATTAAAATACTAAATAGTTGGTCAGTTTGTTCGTACGTAATGTATTGATATTGTGGAAATTCTAGGTCTAATAACTGTATTTATTAAAAACAGAACGTCAATGTAACTTCGTGGTATTTTGAGTATTGTTTTCTAAAGGAACAGCAACCATTGGGAGATTAAATTTTGAGCAATAGATTGGGGATAGATTACAATGTATGTTTAACGCCCTATTAATACATAATGTTATGTAACGATAGCCTACCCTGTAGATAATATGTGTGAATGTCTGTATGGTTTGCAAACCGCGGTATGTCCGTATTGTGTCATTGTACTAGTGATACTCTTACCCTTTTATAAAAAAATATAGCATGAGGCTACTGACACCGAATAACACCGAACAACACATCCAACCCAGTAACATACAGACAACGGGCAAGCCAGTCGTCCCACTCCCAGTATGCTGAGCATTCAGCAGGAGCATGCGTAATCAATTTTATAGATAATAATGTGTCTCGGCAAGGGGGCAGAACTCAGAGCCTCCCTCACAAGGGCGAACGCTCAACGTAAGTACAAAGGAGATGCGCAGTCACGGTAGACGTTAGGAGAAGACAGTTGCTTAAGAAGAAGAGTAAGATAAGATCTACAGTAACGTAGCCTTTTTAAAATCATGCAACAGGGCAGCACTTAGATTTCTAAAGTCCTTCTGTAAGAGCAGCAATGCATTTGGGCGTTAGAACTGTATATGATAAATAATGATACCATTTTATCTTCCCTACTTATTTTGAATAAAACTTAAAATGGACTCATTCAAACATGTACGATAATATCATCAAACAACAACAACAACTCAACTACAACTACAATAACGTCAGTAACAGCATTGTCATTGCTAATTTTTGTATTATTGATTTCATCACAATACACTTTCACCATTTTACCTTTAAAAACCGATATGAATCATCATCGGCCCGTCTGATAGGGTCACGTGTTTTTGTTTGCATTCCGTATAATACATTTCATGAACTGATCATAAATCTACTGAAATGTAACCATTCACATACTTTTTGTATTTAGAAATTGATAAATATTTATAAATTTTCTATTTTCCTTTTTTTTTTAATGTTCCGATGTCGCATGTGCTACTGTGTCAGAGGTAATATTAAGCGCTTTTTGTTGTCAACAAAATGATCTACTTTCAAATCCATTCTTTTCATAGGGACAAATACCAAATCGTTACAGATCCAAACAAAAGAAAAATAATACCACACTGCTTCAATGGTATCAACAAACAATGACCAATATTTGGACATATTGCTTCAAAGTAAGACTACACAAAAATTTAAAAAAAAAAAAAAACTTTTTTTTAAAGTAAATTATCCTGTCAAAGTAAAACTGGTGAGTGAATTTACAACACGCATTTTGGTCCTATTTGTATTGAATTATTAGTTTAACGTCCTATTAACAGTCAGGGTTATGTAAGGACTGCTAGGTTTGTTGGCGGAAAAAAGCCGGAGAACCCGGTTAAAATAACCAACCAGCGGTCAGTATCTGCAACTGCCCCATATCGGATTCGAACCCACATCCCAAAGTTGGAGGGCTTGTGGTAATATGTCGGGACATCTTAACCACTCGGGCACTGCAGTCTCACAGGTCCTATTTGTACCACAAACTGTATTGGATATCTTCTCATTAGGCATATTGTAGGAAAAGGACCAAAATTCGGGTCTGAGCAATTTTACTTTGATAAGATAATGTACTTATAAGACAAATTGGCAATATTAACAAACATGCACCTGCATACCTGTACTTCTGTTAAATTGACAGTTACTTGTGTTCGTTCCTTTCTGCTACAATAACCAGATAATGACCCTAATCACCTCCTGTGGCAGCCTTAAGGAGGATAGAAAGCATGACATGATAAATGACAAGAACTGATGTGAAAATACATCGATCCACTAATTAATTGATTGAAAACCACTTGTCAGTTTGGCATGAGTAGTTTCCCGAGCGTTGACAATGCTACATGTGTGTATTAGCCTTTGGGTCGCTAATGGAATATAGCTCAGCGGTGATGGTAATCATAAAATCACAAGCAATTAGCTTCAACCATCCGAATCTGACATGTGATTCAAGCGTCATAGTGTATGAAAACTGTTTCGGTTTGTTTTGTTTTTTTTTGAGGGGGGGGGGGGGGTTTCAATTCCTTTTAGTGCTACTCTATAGTATTTAAATAGAAAAAAATTGTTGTCATCATTTATGTAACTGTGCCAATATTACATTATGGTGCTAATTAAGAATGAAATTTAATTTCGAAAAAACCATGTATTGAGATTATGGACAAGTGACTCTCCCTAATACACTTATATGTAAATATGCACGTAATCCGTTTTTACATTTATTGGGTTTAAATACCATGGCCGCGGTGATCGCGTTTACTCAGTGATGTCGTAATTGTTAGAATATGTTGCGCATGATGTATCAAAAACCTGATAGTGTTTGACGTGCGGTATACAAACACTGATCATCTGATAGAGTATCAACAGGAGTTGGCCAGAACTATCACGAAATGACGTTGGTTATGGGAACCGTCAATAAATGGTACCCCATCGGATTAACTGGGAAAGAATTCATCTTTGTCCTTGCTGGCTGGCGTTGAAATGTGCCCTACATTCGGTTATACTTACATCATATAAGCATACTGTCAGGACACAGACAACGTATTTGTCGAACAGTTTTTGTTGCTAATATAATCATTGGGCAATTTTGTCAGTCTACCTGGTCGCTTGATTCAAAGTCACATCATGTAGAATATTTATGATATTGATACAAAACAAGTGATATCGTTGATACAATTACGGAAATTTCTGGTCTACTAGACACCTATAATTTATTCATTTCACCTTCACCTTTCACATATATGCTGGTTAAACACAACATGCGAGATTGTTGAAGGGGAAAACATATAGAGTGTTGTCATTTTATCTAAATTTAAGAGGATTGAAATGTAATTTCAACGAGCAAAGCGAACGTATTTGAAAACCTTATATGTCTTGTGAGGTCGTAATGGACTCATTTTAAAATCAATGCCATTCTGACACTGGCTATTTCGTTTCTAAATTAATCAGTGAATTCGATCATGTCACAAAACCCTTGCACGTGGAAAATAAATTAATTTGTACGTGTTAGTGTTTAGTTCTATACGTTACTGCGTCTTTCAGAGGGAGAGATATTTGGTTAGGAATGACGGTGGCAGATTCAACTATAAGGAAATCGTTTGGGAATTGAAAACGAACGGAGGAAATGTAGATGTAACATCCGTGCTGGTGGAATAATTACATCGATATTAAATGCATGTGACAAGGGCTTCTGTTGGAAAAAAAGAGAATTGATATCACCTTCGAAACGGATTTCTATTAAGTGCTCTGACAGATCTTCAAGACGTCACCGAAGGTAGGTCAATCTTTATTATTCAATTTCGTTGGTTGTATGATTATGCTTAGGATCTTATAACCAGCTAGGGTCATTTAAGTACGACCTTGCTGTATACGATATGTGTGTTTCGGCAGACTGCGGTATGTTCGTGTTATGTCTACGTGTGATATTAGGAACTCTTATCCATTTTATAGTACTATCTCACCGAAGTATCGAACACCACATACCACCCGATCCATTATACAAAAGCGTACTAACAACGAACAAACAATTCTACCATAAAGTTGTATTACAATATTTAATCTTTCAAAAAATACATGCTAAGTAAAATGGACTTATGAAATTTATCATTTTCATGAGATAATTATTAATTATGTATAATCGTAGGCGGTTTGCCCGAATCATAATTCAAAGGAATGACACAAAATGTGTCCCTTTAATATTTAAATGTCGGAATCAACTATATTTCATATAAAGTATGCGTTAAAAGGCCAAAATGGAAAATAGATACTCGCTAAATGAACAAACTGAACATTTTCAGATGTAACGACTACTATTACATGATGTAATCAAGCATCTATCACCACCAACCGATACAAATGTAGTCAGTTGAAGAGAATAATTACATTTCTCAAGAGATCCACAAGTCGTGCACAGCATTTGTTTTGAAGTACATTGCTCACCTGGGATCGCCAGCTCTAGCTATTAAGACGAACATGTTGGTAGAGAAATGTGGGAATCGAAACGATTGATACTTATCAGAATGTTTTCAATGTTCATCCAGTAAAAACAGAATATTCTCCATGGTTTTGGATGCTTCAGTTATCACAAATGATAATGTGTTGTTAAAAAAAGTGAATCTTTACAAAGATCAGAGCATAAAGACATGAGGGAATTCAGGATTCCGAACCAACTATAAGGAAATAATGCGATATGATTTTATGCTTTGTTAAGGATATCATGATAACTTTTAAACAAAGGCAGCCAGATAGGATTGCAACATGAACCCTATTTGTTCTAGTGATATTGCTGTCATATATTAAAGCAATAAATATTTTCACTAGTGATAAATATTTCGAAGTTCAATTACGATAAAAGGTCAGACTCGTCACCAAGTTATTTTAATCAGAAACATTTTGAATTGTAATCTATTTTAAGTTCATATCGTGCGTGCGTTTGATTGCTTTGGTGTTTTTATTTCGTTTATCTGCTTGTTAACATAAAGGGTTATTTAAAGACGGTCACCTCTTAACGCATTCTATTGCGTGTGGGATTGTCTGTATGTTTTGGGAGGCTGTTGTATTTTAGAAGTGATGACGCAAATGAGAGTTAACCTTCCGCAACAGCTGGTCCGATTGTCTTTGAATGTTTTCACAATTTTATGTAGGAGTCTATTAGGAGTAACCGAGGAGCTATTACTCTATGACGGGTAACTGCCAGACAACGATCAGTATCGCCACTTGGTACCATTACGATCATAATAGACGAATAGGTCACCTACCTTCTCAAATAATGACACAGGGAATATTTTGTTTAAGATTACATGTGATTACAAGCAGGGACATTTAAGGACATGTCCTGGGTTCTGAAAACGTAGGTAAGCTTGAGTAATGGGATGACAACCTCTGATCTGTTAGAGGCACACGACAACCGCGTCACTCGTACGCCAAATCCGGATGGAGGTGGAGGGCTTGTGTTTATATGTGGAAACACAACTCGGCAACCACAGTTCATCAAGAATCAATACAAATCTTTATTAAACGTTCCGATAAACTCCAAGAAATGTATTCAACTACTAGGAAGAAAAGATAATTTAATTTCGAGAATATTTCGAAGTCTCGATATAAATAATAAATCATAAATACCCTTTGCGCGTCGTTCTTTAAATTGCAGTTATGGTATAATATCATCTCTCATTTTATTTATTGACAAGACATAGAAACATCGAGTATGCGTCAAAATACCTTTTACGCTGGTATTTAAATCAGAACTCGTTAATAAACCATGTGTTCTTCTTAACCGTTTTGCCAACATTTCCACAATAATAATTCGATAATTGAAGATACTCAAGCCAAAAAATATTTTTGCATGATGCTATGCCCTCGAAGGAATTCTGTTTACGCGAGAATGGATTGTGTCACTTAGAAGAATTCCGCGTAATTGTTACCAGCAACAAGTATTCCAATTGTCAGAAGAAGATGTAAATACAGTTTGAGTTATATGTTAATGCATACTTGACTCGTATATATCTGATCTATCAGAGTAAGCTCCCTTCGTTTCACTCCGTCAGTGTAACTACGATAGATCAGAACGTTAAAGGGTACATGAAAAAGGTTACGGTGTTAATGATTAATCAGTTAATATAGTTTCATTTAGCTACAGGTTTAATCATGTTAAACATATCTTTTAGATATCATACATTTCTTAATGGCATTGTCAAATCGCAGTTATTTTCTAGAATTAAAATTCCATTGACAGTTTTTAGGGGTCACCTGCTGCAATTCGTCATACACGGATCATAGGTCTGTGATGTTTCTCAATTTACTCATATCTTCCTTTTCAATTAAATTCTCCGACAACCTCAAATAACAATGTGTAGATAGTAATAGATCTAGATGTGAACAAACCATTATACTCCAAAAGCGTATGTTTAGTCTCCTTCCGTCATTTCTTTATTGGTAATTATTGGTTTACCATATATTGGAGAATAGAATCATCGTTATGTTATAATGTACTTGATATCGCCATGGAATACATACTCAGACGTCACATCACACGTGTGTAATGTTGTCATGGTATCAATACGGATTATTACGTGGAAAGTATGCTGACCTTTAATGTCTATTTTAACAGACATCGGAATAGATTTGTAGAATATCAAATGAGTGTCCATTTCAAATGAGATTTTCTTAAACGAGTCTTTTTTGCGAAAATTTGTGAGCAATAGTAAAAAGGCATGAAATTCATAAAATCTCATTTCAAATGAACACAACGGACTTCAAAATCTATAACAAAACTCCAGTAGAGGCAGCCATTTTGTCCCGCTCTCCTTAAAATGCTGACGTCAGGTCATTTTTCCTGATGTTACTTTATTATTTCTGTCATGTCTTCTAATGGATTACATTCAACATAAATCACTTATTGTAAAGCTTCGGCGGCGGCTGCCATTTTGTCCCGCTGTTCTCGAACACTAGTGACATAAGCAAAATATGACACGGACAACGTTACTAAATATCAGGCTGATTTTGTGATGAACATGTAATTGTTATCTTTATTTTTGTGTTCTTACGTTTTCTATGTGTTAAAATAGATGTAATAAGGTTATAATATGAAGGGATGTCTCTTCAGCATGTTTATATTACGGAAAGTACAGGGGGGATACCGGTGTTAACATACGGTTACCTTAAAATGCACATAAGGCCAATATTACAAAAGGTCATATGCTTTTTCATACAATGTTCTATAGTAATGACCTTATATCATGGCTAGCGCGTAACCTACAGTTTCCATTTGTATCACAATAGAGACCAATCATTAATGTATCGTTTTCCTTTTTCAGTAAATGCAGGCGTTCAAACAGAACGTGTATCATATGATTGGAATAGTAATTTGAGGAAACACAAATTATGATGGGAACATTTGTATGCAATGTTAAACGAAGCTCTATTGGTACGCGATAGACCGTGAATATGTTTGTCATATTAATGATGGAATTCCCTTCTGGTCGTCGTTTATACGGAAATAAAATGGTCGGTTTCTTGAGGATCCAACAGTTTAATTAACCTTTCGCACGTTGAAACGGGCAAAGCAAGGTTAATTGTTATTTGATGCAACGTTTGAGAGAGCAAATGAAGGTTTGGTATGACCCTACAGACCTAGGATACTAAATTTAGCGAGACTTGTTAGCAAACAATAATTGCTAACCTTCAATAGTTGTGGAATCGCAGTCCAAACCGACGTCATGTTAATGATTGATCGGTTAGATGGTGATGAACGTCGCAAAATTATAATTATTATTAACATGGGTTTTTTTTCAATTATCTTTTGATTCAATTTTAACAACCTAATTCAACAAATTAAGTAGTAATCCTTCGCCTAATTGAACTCGCATACAAAGTAAAAGAGAAAGAGTCCGGGCTTATTATTATATTGAACTGAGGTCAAAATAAATTTTGAAGATTACCTTATGGTATAGAGAGTTGTGCAAAGGACGCATATTTGCATGTACGGCTACGAATCGATGCCCACTACTTTTGAACAGTTCAGTTAAAATACAGTTCAAAAGGATACTAATTTTGATTATCTTCAAACAAAATTTCACACTGGAATAACAATATTGTCATTGATTGCAGTGATAAGGCGTATACAACGTAGTAAATCAAATATTAATCCAAATGTTTTATAGTAAATTTTGCATGTAGAAACAAAACAAAAATCAAAAGTGAGGAACTGCTTTCAATTTCATCATTTTAATGGACTGGTGACGGCTGATTGTTTTCTGCCGTTGCCAATCCATTTGCGACCTGGTTTACTTGTTTGTGACGAACACCTCGATGTCAGTCCATAGTGACCTTGGTCTAACAACGAATCTAGGTCACGTGATATGTGTCATGTGCAGTTCCAGTCGTGACTGCCGTTTGATTTATTACACCAGATATTACGTGATAGCTTTTATACATGTGTTGCTCTGAGCTGATTTTTGTCTTTATCAGTGATACATAACACTGATATCCCAGAAAATCTGTCAATGTAGGCTGCTTATGCTTGTATGGTCAGGCGAGGTGTTCGATATTGTGACATTTCGTATTGGCGTTATCAAATGCGATCTCTTGAAATGGACATCCTTATCACATTCCGGATCTTAAGACAAATACGGAAGCATGGTTTATGCATCCGGAGCATGATAAGTCAAACAGTATTATAAGATATGCTGAAGTCGTGTTCAAGTCAGCATGATAATACATGTGCCTTATCTCACGGGCCCAACTGCTGCTGTTGCTCTTAAGCTGCTGGAAGAAACTTTTCTGTCTGCAATCATTCATCAATCCAAATTAAATTCGTGCTGATGATTTGAATATTAGTAATGTGTTTGCTTTTATTAGAATCAAATATTTAATAACATGAATTAAATAACGCATTTAATAGCATTAATTTAGAAACCCGCACATCACAAGGAAATCCATAACTAACGGACGTTATTTATTGTATAAATAGATCGCCTGGAGGCATAAATGTTAAATAATCAATTGAGTATTTATACTGGCTCAATATAAACAGAACATGAGTTGTCATACACATACTATAATGACAAAGTGGAGTTCTGATGACGGAAGCAATTTATTCTATTGCGGTTTTTTAAGCGCTGGTATTAGACCCAGATAATTAGCTTATCAGAGACATTTGAAATGCGAGATACTATCACATTTATATAATAACTCTTGAAAATATAATAGAAATAATAGAAGTACTTGAAAATATAATAGAAATAATAGAAGTACATGTGTATTGCACTTGTGACTGACGACCTCGAAATGTGTTGTAGAATCTGAATGTTTAGATGTTCGACAGTATGCTTCAGTGAGATAGCACTAACAACGGCAAGAGGTACTCTATCTTAAAAAGACACAATACGAATATACGAATATTAGAATGAATTGTTCTGTCGGGTTACAAATCATATACAGTTTATGGTACGAACTTGACTGATCAGATACCAGTTTCACGAACATTCTTTAGATTCGGAAAAATCCTTAACTCAAACTTCTCTATATGAGGCATTGCAGAAGTTTAAGAAAAATCTCATTTAAGTAACCTTCCTGAATTCCAAGATGGCAAAACAAATTTCTTGAGACTAGGTCCAGATCCGTAAGTGACTAATCTGGTTTAGACTCGGAGTATTTTTAAGTTGTTGATTGGGTCTTTAAGTTATTATTCTAATAGCATAACACAGGCGTTTGACTCTCTTTCTTAAAATATATGTAATACTGTGTCAAAGTCTATAACTCGGGCGTCCATATACCACTACGTAACTACAGAAAAAGTATGATTAGGAACAAATCGTATAAGATGTGAAAATGGGAATGCTCTCAATCGACAGCCAGATAATTTATCTTTAATTTGGTATACCATTCTATATGCATACCATACTGTATAACTGTCATCAACCAACATCGAAAAGCAGACAGATTTCAACTTGTCGGACACCGGTGACCTCCGATAAACACGCCAGGGCTCTAATTTTTTTTTTTTTTAAAAACATCACAGAACACCACTGATGATGACACATAACATAGAACATGGAAGACATCCACAGAACATAGAGGACAAAGACATTTTTTTGTATATGTGCACCCATCGTAACCGCCGCAGCCCGGCTCGAACCCAAGACCTGGAATACCTTCTCAGATTTCAAGTTCATCGCCTTAACCACTCGGCCACAACGGGCACTACATGCCAGGGCTCTAATGAGTAGCTCAAAAACCACTGCATGGCGCCTGTTCATCGGAGGACACCATGATATCTGACCAGTTGAAATCTGTCTGTTTGCCGATGTTTCTGGATACCTAATGACATTTATACGGCATCATATATATTGTATCATATACCACATTTAAGATGAATTATCTGGCCGTCGATTGAGAGTATTCCCATTGTCACATCTTAAACCGTTTGTTAAAAAATCGTACTTTTAGGTAGTGCTATAAGGCTGGCAAATTTATAGACCTGGACACCGTATAATAATATAATTTCCCTCCCTCCCATTGGATAAATTAAATCTAACTGACAGATGCACCTGGGTCATGTTAGAAAAATATTCAAACGTGACCCATGTGTTTAGCTGTTATTGATTAGGAAACAAGAAATCATATTTGTGACAATCATTTTGTTGTTCATGAGTTGGTACCCGCTTTTCAATTCGATGCGAACCTTAAGTATCGGTCCATAGCTTGTTTCGATAAAGCTTTATATATTGAAACATTATCTTGTATTCATGTCGTTGATAAATATTAAAATAACAGTCCGCTGTTTAAATATCTGAACTCTATGAAATGCCGATGACTTTTCTCTCAATCCACACGCCATCTTTTCCTGGAATCCTGCTTTATTTTTAAAACATTGCTACAGTATACGTGGAGGAATTTCAATATACAGCAAAATATTTTTCATTTATATTTTTTTTATTTATGGTCTTACATCAAATTTTAAAAATCCAGAAATGACGTTGTCAGAATGCTCTGACACGAAGAGCTACATCTATTGTCAAGTGGTTTGATCAAAGGTCTTACATTTTTATACCCCAGAGTAAAAGAGATATATGATATTGTGGAAACGTCACAGCATACAATTGGCTATATCAGTATAAAGTAACGGAATGAATGATTGATTAGGTTTGGTTTATACGATTAACATCCTATTGACAGTCAGGGTTGTTTTGAGGACAGTCTCCCGTGTGTGCAAAGTGTTGCGATGTGTAGATGTCTCTATGTTGGCAGTAAGAATAAAATATACCTATTTAAATGGTAATATGACGGTGAAGGCAATAAAACACATTTATGCTCTTTATAAATTTCCGAAAACCTTGTCGAATATAGATAGGAGGTACCGATACGAACCTTTATTGCAAGACACAACACCCGAAGCAGAATATACCGCAATATCCCAATACACATACAACGTACTTTACACATCGCATACATCAGAGGCCGTCTTTAAATGACTAGCTGTTAATATGACGTTAATTGAATAAGGCAAACAAACATATTGACTTATTGAAAAAGCCTCCCACAGCTAAGGACGGTGTTCCCCGTTTTTGATGTACATTCGTGTTTTGAGTCTGTTGTATGTTCATGTTGCGTCGTCTTGTAAAAGTAGAACTCTCCTCCATGTTCATGATGCTAGTTCAGAAAACACGCACCCACCTTAAGACATCGAACAACACATCCAATCAAGTGGCAACATACCGACATCCCGGAAACAAGTCGTTCCATTTTGTTTCTTGTTTTATTAATTAACGTCCTACTAACAGTCATGTTCATATAAGAACGGCCGTCCATGTATTCGTTGTGCAGTGTGTATGTAGTATGCGGTACGTGTTTTGGGAGACTGCTGTATGTTCGTTGCTATTTTTCTAAACATTCAACGATCAAGATCAGGTCCGGCCATTTCATGGTCTCTGGGAAAAACGACACATCCAATGCATTCTAATTTGCTGGTGGATCTGACAATCAGTGTAATCAGTAATAGTCATAGATACAACATTCAAAGAACTTAATCAACAGAATACATAAGGTGCAGAACACAAATTCAGTTTTTTTGTTTATTGAAAAACGTAGCTATTGTTGCTTGTTAAACAGGATTTGTGGTCTATGATTTATGTTACATTCAATACATTGGGACATCGGTCTAGTCGCTACATTTTCATCTCTCCTAGATATCTGTTTTTAAAGCCGCATTCTAAATAAAGTTCATGTCGTAATTATTGTATGGCCTGATCCAGTATCAGTGCTAAAGTAATCAATAATAAAGATACTGACGTCGATTCCTCTCTGATCTGATTGTCATATGAAACTCTATTTCTTGCTTTAATTGCAAATGTCGCCGTTGAGATGTTGCAACCATGAAACAAGCTGTAAGGACAAATCACAACGTCTGCTTAAAGGTTCACATAGGTTTTACAATTTATTGCCTGAATAAATTGGCTGCTTTAATCAATGCCAAGATGTCGCCTATAGAGATTTTTTTGAAGGAGAGACACAGCACGATTCTGGTCGATAGCGAAAACAGGTTATCAAGCCTTTCTGAACAGGCAGTATGTATATTCATTAGTGGAAATAGTAGACATCCGTGGATAACCTCACTACAACGGGGCGATTAACTGTTAATATCGACCGACCTCCGAGAGCGTAGTGATATATAGTAGGACTTTTAGTAAGATTAATTAAAATTTTAGCTTAATTCATTTATACAAAATATGTATATTGAATACTCTATTGAATCTATGGCATGCGATAATTGATTCGCTTTGATTGGTTCATTACATGTAGTTGTAATGATAGATTTGGTTCATTAGGCTAGCTCAAAGTATATATCTTGGGTTATTTAACTACGATCGCTTCTGTGTATTGTGTGTGTAGATATTTTCATGTTTCGGGAGGTTGACTATGTCACCGTGCGCATACCACAAATTATACTGACAACAGGCTAACCAGTCTTCCTTCTCTTTTTATGCTGAGTGATAAGCAGGAGTAGAAACCACCACACTATAGTGTGTGTCGGCCAGGGAACAGAACTCAGAGCCTTCCTCACAAGAGCGAATGTTCAAATCGAGGCCAAGAGTGATGTTTATTTGTTGTTTGATTAATTAATGTGTGTGCGGTGTGTTGCATGTATGCAAGTGCGGGCTGTGTGTTTTGGGATACTGTGGTATATTCATGTTGTGTCTTCTTGTATAGTGGAACTGTTGCTATATCACTTTATCATCCCACCCGTTCATATTATACTGACAACGAGCGAACCATTCGTCAAACTTCCTATGTACTAAGCAGGAGCAGAAACATTTTGTAGACTTTTATGTGTCTCGCCCAGGGGACAGAACCAAGAGCCTATCTCAAAGAAGCGAACGCTCAACCAAAGGCCAAACATGAAGTGGTGTCAAGGGAGATGTTAGGAAAAAGAAAGTAAGCCAAGAGAGGGTTTCAAGTGAAGCATTGGAATGAAGAAATGAAAGTAAGAAAAATTACCAAGAACCATTGCTACTTTTATAAATCTTATTAGCTAACGTGACAATTAAATTTGCCACTCACAATATAAATAAAAATGATGGCAAAGTTGGAGACATGTTATGTAATATAGCAATACGCCTTTTTCTAACGATATTAGTCGGGTTTAAAGTAAACATTGATAACTTGTTGTAACATTCAAGATGCGTTGTTTTGTCCATAGGATTTTTAATTTGGTTACTGACACAGTTGACTTCATGTCTTAATTAAATCTAAAAATTCTGTATAAAAATGAAATGCAAATTTTTACAGATGGTCGCATTTATTTGTAGAACCACAACCAAGTTTCTTGAATCACGTATTCTATATCTAGATTCATGTTAAAATCCCAATAGCATTTAATGTCACCAACAATTATGACGAAGAAATGATTAAATGTGACCAAGGTTACGGAAATACGTATAGAATTAGTTATTTCTTTATTGTATTTTTTCTCGATTTTTCTGTAGGTAGAATTGTAACTGGCACTCCCCGAACGATCGAATGTCGATTCTTTTTTTTATTTTCACTCATCTTCTTCACGTCTCGCTTAACACCACTTCAGTTCATGCCTTGTGCTCTTTCACTTGGTTTGGACAAAGTATATTGTATAAAAAGAAGTATATACACCTGCGTTGTTTTTAAAATAAAATGAGTGGGGGCCACTGATCTGTCATTGATGGTATAGTGGCCTTGTATGCGCGTGTTGTCGTTGACAGTTTGCTTCTGTAAGATATCATTGTAAACCTGAGACCAAATATCACCGTGCGAAGCATACATGTTAATGTCATTCAGCAAACGTAAGACAAACTTACTAATCTTCATCGAATTCTATAGATTTAGTTAGACATCGCATGAGGTTGGTTGGTTGGTTGTTTTGGTATAATACGGCTCTTTTAACTGCCAGGGTCATGTAAGGACGGTCTCCTGTGCATTGGGTGTGTTGGGTGTGTAATGTGCGAGGAACATGTTTTGGGAAACTGGTGTATCCCCGCTATGTCGTTATGTATAGTGGAACTCTTGTTTTAGTACTATATCACTGAAGCATGCTGCCGAAGACACCAAGCAACATACCTAACCCGGCCACATTATACCAAGTCAATCAACAATCACAATGAGATACAACACCAATAAACTACGGCCTCCGAAGACATACAGACATGCAAACATACAACATATTTGTACATGAACACTAGTATGTTCGTGTTGAGTCTTTTAATATTAGGACTATTGCATAGAACCCTACTCCCTTTCTGCTGAGCGCTGAGTATAAACCAAATATAAATTGGCGCCTACTAAAGCAATATTTTTTATTTAATAAATAAAGTAAAACTCCATCATAACCGGGAATCATTTCAAGTACAGACAGTACGTGAGGAAATTTCTATATACAGTATCATTAAAGAAACTATTAAAGGAATATAATTGATAAACTCCCCAGCTGTCGGTGTTTATTTAGAAATTTTAAATGTAGAAACAGTGATTATACATGTTTTTCATATGATCTTAAGACGTTATAGTAAATATGCCTAAATGACTGATAGGTAAAGTGCTAAGGTAGGGGCAGGGTAAAAACAGGCTATGTAAGGCAGATAGTACTTAGGTAGGGGCAGAGTAATCAGAGAAGGTTTTAAAAATGTCTTTTTCCCATCAAGATACTTCAGGATGAGCTTGGTGGCTACTGAAACAGGTTCGTTATCTGCAAAGCTGTTTATCTGTCTGTTTGTTTGTTTGTTTGATTATTCACGTCCTATTAACAGCTATGGTCATGTGAGGACGGTCTCCCATGTATGCTGTGTGTTGCGTGTATGTTGTGCGAGGTGCGTGTTATGGGAAACTGCGGTAAAATCATGTAGTGTCTTCTTGAATAGTGGAACAGAAGCCGCACATTTTGTAAACATCTTAAGTAATTTGTGCTTAGGCAACAAGAGGTAATGACATTTTGAAGCCGGCCACGAGATTTTTACGTGTACTTTAATGTAGAATTATTGTTCATACTTTGAAGGAATGTAATGAAATATAATTGTAGGAATTAAAATAAAGATACTCGTACATTTAATCAACGAGCAAACACTAACTACAGGTAACCCATCGATAGTTTGATTCATTAACGTCCTATTAACAGCTATGGTCATGTAAGGACGGCCTCCCATGTATGCGGTGTGTTGCATGTATGTTGTGCGAGGTGCGTGTTTTGGGAGACTGCGGTATATTCATGTTGTGTCTTCTTGTATAGTGGAACTTTTGCCCTTTTTATAGTGCTATATCACTGAAGCATGCCGCCGAAGACACCAAGCAACACACCCCACCCGGTCACATTATACTGACAACGGGCGAACCAGTCGTCCCACTCCCTGTTTGCTGAGCTCTAAGCAGGAGCAGAAACTACCACTTTTACAGACTTTGGTGTGTCTCGGCCAGGGGACAGAACCCAGAGCCTTCCTCACAGGGGCGAACGCTCAACTCAAGGCCAAAAGTGAGGCGGTGCCAAGGGAGGCATTAGGAAGGATAAAGTATATTAGGAAGAAGAGGAAAAAATCCTAAATTTAGTGGCCTTTTACGATCATGCAATAGGGGCAGCTCGTACATTTAATCAACGAGCAAACACTAACTACAGGTAACCCATCGATAGTCAAACACTGCGGGAAATGAAAACCGAAACCTACAACAAAACATACTGGACCATCTGGTGAAAGATCAACGCTGAAACACCACAAGAAGAAGTCTGATTAATAATATTAGTTATGTTTTGACGAAATAAGGCATATCGCCGATATATTATTATAAACATACTTGTTTTAATACAATCAAATTTAGAGCAAAAGCGATTTTCAACAGGTTAGCGCATGTTAGCGCAATAATCATCATGGCTACTTGCATTTTTATTTTCACTGCAGCGCTACTTTGTAAACTTACCAAGGGCAGTTGGCATCCATTAGTCTCTGAATTGCAATCGTCTTATTATGACGTCATTTTCATTGTTACGTCATAAATGGCATGTCAGCGATCGTGGAATATGGCTGTTCCGTCTATGAAGATAATGAATTCTTTATTCATTATAGATGCAAAATCAAATTACCACCACAGTATTTAAGCGCAGCATTATTCATGCGCAATACGCTTAAATAAGTATATAAAACGATTTCCGTGCAGAAAGTATGTACTGTACTCTGACCTATTGTGATAAGGTCAACATCTCACTTGTCCTTAAATGACATAAATTGATAAATGAAGAGTACACAAACAAACTACTTTTACATTAACTTACTGTAACATTGTAAATCTGACGTCCATTTAGATGTTTCCTGTCATGCGATTTATAACATTACCAATAAAAGGTGGGTGTTGAAGCAACATGTGATGTCTAGACAAGATCCCAAAGCCTCACTTCCGATGTTCTTCTCGCTCGTCACATCACGTGACTAAGGTGCATTGAAACAAACTTAATTAATTATACAAATGGCACCGATTTAACAACATGCATTCTTACAGTCACGGCATTGCAGAATTGACCTGACTCAATGTATTCCTACATATCCTAATCGACAAATACCATGTGGAATATGTTTATTCTTCAAATAACCAATCATATTGCAGAATTGGATCTTGTAAAAAATAATAATATTAAGAGAGGTTTATATTTTCACTGATACAGACTTAGCGCTTGCTGTGGCATAGTATCGAACATCTTGACATTTAACGAGAGTAATATTTTTGCTATTACATTATTATAAATCGTATAAAGTTAGTCATTGATCGTGTCATGAAACCAGAAAACCATTAAAATGCATCAATTATAGTGAACTCTTATATGACTTAAAAACACATTGTTCCTCATAACCTTATCACATCAACTGCAAAAATAAAGTCTGATATCTCAGCAATAGAAAATTTAAAAAAAAAATCATATTCACATTTAATAGTTCTATATGTTGAGTGTGGCCAAGGAGCATTATCTAAATCATGAATTTTCATTAACAGAAAACATTTTAATCCTATCATCAAAACATGAAGTTATGCTATTAATATCAAACAAGGATTTTCATTAATTTAACAAAATTGTACCTGTATGGGGATTCTAATATATATTTTAAATCCTAGTGTAAATAAAATTTTAACCAATCTTTGCATACGTCAAAACGATTTTCGTCATATGTTTAAGATTAAATGTTATCTTTATAAAGGCATGTTTTGTGTTTGTAATGATGGTTCAATCGAGAGAAATACGTGTGCCATAGGGTTATCTAAAGAGCTTGCATATGAATAGTATCTGTATAGCCTATTAGACAAACAAAAATGGCGTATTGGAAAGATTACGCATTTGAATATGGAGATAACGAAAATATTATTTCCACTTTCTGAAAATGACAAGATGGTTGCATGGTTTTTACATCTGCTATGCTAAGGAGCAAATGTAGAATATAGTTTTTTTTGCATTTTATATGAAGCAAAAATATAACATCCAAAAAGTCATTAAATATTGTGATCAATATCCATTAACGAATTAAAAGTATTTCTACCTACAGGTTTTATTAGTTTAACGTCCTATTAACAGCCAGGGTCATTAAAGGATGTGCCAGGTTCGTTAATGGAGGAAAGCCGGAGTATCCGAAGAAATACCACCGACAAGCGGTCAGTACCTGGCAAATGCGCCACAAGTGATTCGAACTCGCGACCCACAGGTGGAGGGGTTGGAGGCGTAAGTAATACCAAGAATTACTTACATATTGTAAATTCATGACCGACAAAAGAATTTGACCAGGGACGTTTCAGGTTATAGTAAGGATACGAAACAATCAAACGTAAAAGGATTCATCTGAGAAACTAGAAAAACTTCACATCGAGGACGTCATTGACGTCATACAATCATCTCTTTTGCTTATATTTAGTCTAGTATCCTATGACTGAGGAGATTCACAGACGGTTCAGAAATTCACATAAAACGTTATTGGAGTTAAAGGTTGGCGTTTGCCAAGGGATAAAAGAGTACGTAATCTATTTGATAGGTTTTTTTTTATTGAAAACGATTCAATATACAACTGTATAATACTGATGTTAGCTGGAGAGATATATCCTCCTTTTAAAAAAGAAGCTTGACTCTCAAGATGGCTTAATATGTTTATTTCTGAATAATTTCTCTGCCTTCCAATATTCCTGTACGAAATAATTGAAACATCGCCATGGAATGTGTATGATATTAACGTGTAGAAAACATAATTTACTAAACTTTAGTCACTGATCCTGCTAGGTATCAAACCCGAGACCAGCCCTCAACCAATCAAGCTTAAGAGATGCTTTCTGTAGTAGGGGTTTATTGCAGCTATAGATGTTACCCGGTTCTGTACGCATATATAAGTAATTTCACAAACCGTGTCCATTTCGGGCTTCCATACATACTAAGCATGTCTTTGACATGTGATGTGTACTCGCTACTGCTGTCACACAGGTTGCTAGACAACTGTTATCGTATTGACTGTTCTAGTACAATCAGATTACAATATTTCTAGGAAACTGACGTCACACCAGGTTTTAATTGGAATGCTTTAGGAACAGCCATGACGTTGTTATCGCAATACACATTTCAGAGAAACGTAAATGAGTTCATTTGCCCATAGCATTTTTATGAAACTCTATCTCCAGTGATATTTCATTAATAAATCCTAAACCTACCTGAATAGCGCACCATGGACGACACAATAATGAACTTTGAGAGGAACCGGCCATCACGTCAAACGCATGCCGTTCATGGTTTTAATTCTTCTCATTACCCAATCGATAATTACGGTGAACGTCAAGCGCTTATTTGCTATACTATATACCTTATATCATAATTAGCTTTAATACTGTTCTCTGAGGAAATTCAAATTTTTGAATTCTTTCGTGTCATCGGTGTTCCATCTTGCTGGGTAAAATAATGTTTCTAACATAAAAGTGCGTGATGTTTGTATTTGATATAAAATATTAATAGCACATGAATATATTCGTATCATGATTTACCGTACATGTGATTACATAATTACATTTCAAGGCCAACTGATGGCTACATCAGAATTTATTTGTCCACACACACTATTAATCTCACCATTAAAGTGTCACTGTTGTTAAAATGAAAATCAACTTATCGACATATTAAAATATAAATTACACTCAATTCACTAGAACATTTATTACATCTGTTTAGTAAAAATAGACCTAAGAATGTGTTCCGTTCGTAGTATTTCGATCGGAAGCAACGTAAACGCTATTTAACGCTGTCATATAAATTAATTTCTTAAAATAATAATCCGACGTATACATACTAATTTATGATCTTCACTGTGATATAACATCACAGTAATTATCCTTTCATGCCGTTTGATGCTCGTGTTTAAAACATAATTGGTAATATATTAAATTGCATTCATGTCTTGTAACATAGATATTCCTGGAAGGCGTAGGTGGTGCACGAATTTAATGTGGTAGTTAGCATTAACTACCGAGTTTACATTTAATGCTGTCCAATAAACCCAGTATTGGAGACAGAAGAGCGGCCCGTGGGAGTCCAGCTGATATGATGAATAGATAGGACCGGAACTGTTCGGTGAATGACAATGAAATCCAACTATCATCGTTATTACTGAGCTATTTATGGTAGAAATGTAATGGTTAATACCACTCTACGTGTATGTGTGATTCATCGATTTGTCACGAGTAAAAGAGCTTTTACATCAGAAAATTAAGGTCTAATTTGAACCACAACCAAGACGTCTTACTCTTTTGATCAATATGCCAAATTGCATGATCGTAAGAGGCGACTAAATTTAGGATCTTATCTTTTCTCTTCTTCCTAACTGACTTTATATTTCCTAATGCCTCCCTTGGCACCGCCTCAGTTTTGGCCTTGAGTTGAGCGTTCGCCCCTGTGAGGAAGGCTCTGGGTTCTGTCCCCTGGCCGAGACACACCAAAGTCTATAGAAGTGGTAGTTTCTACTCCTGCTTTGCGCTTAGCATACAGGGAGTGGGACGACTGGTTCGCCCGTTCTCAGTATAATGTGACCGGGTGGGGTGTGTTACTTGGTGTCTTTGACGGCATGCTTCAGTGATATAGCACTATAAAAAGGACAACACTTCCACTATACAAGAAGACACAACACGAATATACCGCAGTCTCCCCAAACACGCACCTCGCACAACATACACGCAACATATCGCATACATGGGAGGCCGTCCTTACATGACCATAGCAGTTATTAGGACGTTAATTAATCAAACAAACAAACAAACATCACTATGCCAATTAATAGTTAGTAGGAGACCAGATAGTATTACTACCATATCTAACCACTTCTGAACAATAATATACCACTTACATAAAAAAAGAAGGTGACCACAGGTCAATAAAGCAAGAAATGACCATTTCACTTAAAGAATATTTGTAATTGAATTGTTTGCTATAGTGAAAACAACATCAGGGTTAACACACACGCCAGCTATACTGTCATCTTTTGTGGGTTTTTTTTTCTAATTATTTTATATGTATGTGACATATTCCCCCTTGGAATACTAAAATGTGATTCCAGTTTTTGACGTTCTTAGTACATTTGCTCTGCTTGGAATTGCAACAAGACAGACATTAAAGTAATTGAACCTGGATACCCTACAATAACAGTTTGCCTATGTTATGTTATCATTTGAATCTCTTGACATAAAACATTTTCATGAATAATTAATGTTATATTATTTTCAATGTTGTAAAATATAATAGACAGTTCGAGTTTTTTTATACTGTCCTGATTGTGAATTCATTCAATGTAACTCAAAACATGATGGATTTTACCTTATTTATTACATGATAGATTTAAGCATTAATGTCGCTATTTTTTAATTTTATCGGGGTATGAAAAAATAATTGTTTGCAAACTGTGTGAATCCACGATAACATCGGGGTTTCGCACCATTCTCGGATTTTTTTCTTAGTGGTATGCAAAAAAATATTTTGCCAATCAGAAAGCCAGATTTGGTATGAAAGCAAAGAAAAATTAATTATTTTACCTTAACTCAAAACATGATGATATATTTACCATAACTCAAAACATGGTAGATTTTACCTTAACTCAAAAAATGATAGATTTTTTAACTCAAAATATGATAGATTTTACCTTAACTCAAAACATGATAGATTTTACCTTGACTCGAAACATGATATATTTTACCTTAACTCAAAACATGATATATTTTACCTTAACTCAAAACATGATAGATTTTACCTTAACTCAAAACATGATAGATTTTACCTTAACTCAAAACATGATAGATTTTTACCTTAACTCAAAACATATAGATTTTACCTTAACTCAAAACATGTAGATTTTACCTTAACTCAAAACATGATAGATTTTTACACTCAAACATGATAGATTTTAACCTTAACTCAAAAACATGAAGATTTTACCTTAACTCAAAACATGTAGATTTTACCTTACTCAAAACATGATAGATTTTACCTTAACTCAAAACATGATAGATTTTTTAACTCAAAAATGATAGATTTTACCTTAACTCAAAACATGATAGATTTTACCTTACTCAAACATGATAATTTTACCATCAACATGTAATTTTACCTTAACTCAAAACATGATAGATTTTACCTTAACTCAAAACATGATAGATTTTACCTTAACTCAAAACATGATAGATTTTACCTTAACTTAAAACATGATAGATTTCACCTTAACCCAAATCATGATATATTTTACCTTAACTTAAAACATGATAGATTTTACCTTAACTCAAAACATGATAGATTTTACCTTAACTCAAAACATGATAGATTTTACCTTAACTCAAAACATGATAGATTTTACCTTAACTCAAAACATGATAGATTTTACCTTAACTCAAAACATGGTAGATTTTACCTTAACTCAAAACATGGTAGATTTTACCTTAACTCAAAACATGATAGATTTTACCTTAACTTAAAACATGATAGATTTTACCTTAACTCAAAACATGATAGATTTTACCTTAACTCAAAACATGGTAGATTTTACCTTAACTCAAAATATGATAGATTTTTTAACTTAAAACATGATAGATTTTACCTTAACTCAAAAGATGATAGATTTTACCTTAACTCAAAACATGATAGATTTTACCTTAACGTCAGTGCTTGTTTAAAGATCAATACAACACTAAAGATTTCCCTGTAATTAATTCATTACTTTACCAGTTTGCATCATAAATCAGTCTATCTGAAAGCTATTATTTTCACCAATAAAATGCGCCATTTTAGTCTAACTGCACAGCGATAATGCAGTGGCCTGTATCTCATCAACTTGAGGTAGGCGGATATTGCACTCGACCGGAAGTGTCTCAGCAATCTATCAAATAATGACAGATAATCACGCGACAACTTTCATTCATAAATTTTATCCTGAAATTCTTAATGACTTTTTCTCATGTAGTCCGATATGAAGTGATCTCTTTTTCTATTATCGTGATAACTAAATTTTCGGGTCTCTGTTACGTTTAAGAAAAGATTTTCTATTTATTTAAACATCTCAAGTTTAACTGCATGTTTGAAATACCTTATAATCTGTTAATAATAAGAAATGCATTTAAGCCCATGTAGCCAGATCACAAAATGTTGCTTCACTAAAATTTAATATTTGTTTTAACGTCCAAATCGCGAAAATTTACGGCTATACAGTATTATTATTTACTTCCCAAAATATTTCACATCAGAAAAGCAACACAAAAAGAACATTATATTCTTTATTTAATGTTCCAGACACTTCACATGACACCCTGACAATACCCAATGTTGCTACAGAGAGCGGGAATTATTCTATTTACAGCCTCTGTAACTGATGTAGTATCGTTCTGTAAATATGGACAGAGACTGTTCAAACAGGCGATAGCGACATTAATAGTATCAGTTGTAGCGGGAATGATATTTTTCCCAGAGACACTTCTATTAAAACCTTGACAAACAATGGCTGTTCAATTTACAGCGGCAGTATAATTAATATGAGATATAAGACAGACGATGGTCAAGTGGCTAGGATTTGTTACAATGCAATAATGATGTAACTACACGGTAACTGCATTGGTATTTGTCACGAATAGCAACCGGTAAGATATTTTAAGCGCAGAACATGAGATTATCAGAAAGACACTTAGGAGCCTTGTAGTCCCATGTCAAGGTTAGCTTAATTAATGCACCTGCGACACCAAATTAAGTTTTACATCTGAGTTGCAATAGTAATTGAAAGTCAGACAATATTTGCCCCTTCTCCATTATATTATGAAACGAACATATTTCAAAGTTTTCAAGGGGAGAAATGATGCTTCAGCATGATTAAGATCGCTTTGCTGCATATTTTGGTCGACAAGATTGCCATGGCAAGGTTGATCATAGTTCAATGTTCGTGTTATAGTCCATTCATATGGCAGAATGCATCAATATTTGTTATGAATGTGGCCAAATAACACATAACAACTTCTATTTTTGGGTGTTTGTCATGGCATTAGTTAAAAATTAATAAATCATTCTGTCAAAATAATCAAGATAACGACATCTAGATTATGAAATATTAATTTGTTATAATTTTAGAATTGATATTCATTTTATTAACCTGAAGATAATTGAGTGAAATATTTGTTATGAATTAAAATTAGATCTATGTTGGATATCATTAGCTCATTTTCATTTTCTTAAACTGCATTGTTAAAACGTGTTTCATTTAGCGAAACGTTCCAGTTGTTCTGGTACGACCCGACGTCTATTAAATGAAACGCTGATGCGAACCGGATTGTCTGGCTCATATTGTTTGAGGGTTTATTGTTGATAAAGATTTTTCTTTTTTTTTTTCAAATGCCAAAAAACATGGATGACAATACGCTGCACAGTTATCAAGATGTTTCCTTTACTTTTTACAAAA
Organism: Argopecten irradians; assembly: GCF_041381155.1. Taxonomy (NCBI): domain Eukaryota; kingdom Metazoa; phylum Mollusca; class Bivalvia; order Pectinida; family Pectinidae; genus Argopecten; species Argopecten irradians. The sequence continues at coordinate 44,202,042 of NC_091140.1, read as the reverse complement.
CCTACTTCGTTATTGTTTTGCTGGCTTTGAAATTTGACTCTTCTTTTAAAATTAGGACAAAAATTAAACGAAACTATCGAAATGATGTTAATACCCGTCATCATGTTTTGTTCCCAAGTTGTAGTTTTTAACAATAGCGGTATCATATTTCCTTCTACGTGTTGTTGGAAGTAGAGTAACCACAATTATATTTTATTTAAGACTGGTATTTCCTATATGACTACAAAGAAAGCAACGTACAGTAAAGAAAAGTGAATCGTTATCGCCATATTTCTAGCGTCAAAATTGTATCCCTTCTTGTTTCATTCTCTGATATATGTAAGTACACGTTATATTAAAAACATGCAAATTCCCAAAAAGAAACTGTTGCTTTACAACTTGACATCACGATATGATATTTGTAGTTTATAACAGAAATGTTATGATAGCGTGCTATGACGCCTTAAAGAACACTTTTGTGGTACTGAACGTAGATATATCCCATCAATGGATAACAATCAACCAGATCAAATATGTGTTTTCTAGCGTAGCTTATTATGTAATAGTATACCTTTATGAAGTTCCATTTGAATAATAACCAGGTTGATATAAATCAAAGCTATACCCATAACAGAAGTAGCTAATTCGATTGTGGCTTGCCTTATTGGTCTTACTTGTGATTTTGATGATAATTCTCTGGGCTTAGAAAGGTTTAGAGCAGGTTCTAAATTCTATCACATAGCACTGGTTGCCATGGTAGCAATGACGCCATTGCATTTTCAAACTCTCGGGAGATTGTGATAGACATGTAACGATTCCCCTTGTGGAAATGAATAGCAGTTCTTCCACATAATCGGATTGTCAAGTTACATGAACATGGCGCTCAAACGCGAGCATCCTTCTATATACCACGTGTAATTAATTGGTATTGGATGTAAATGAGATATATTTAGCCGCAGGTAGAAGCAAAGTCAATAATTTGAATGATTCAGTTTTTATATGCTTTTTCGGAGCGTTTGTGAAATTGTACACACAGATTATTACCTACGTAATCTTTGCGGTGATTAATCCGTACACCGCACTTCGTCAAATCTAGGAGGACGACGAGAATCGAAAGATACACAATACATATGTATGTATCTTGCTAAAGAAATACATTAACGAATTGAAAAAAGTAATCAGTTTTTAATTACACCTTGGGTTATACATGGAACTTATTGTCATTGCCCTTTGTAAAATGGATCGATGCATTTGTTTAACATAACTAATTGAAATTTATGCAACATAACGGACACATTTCCCTGGTGTATGTGTATTTAGTGCCTTGAAAGTATGTCGAAAAGCGGTTTGTTAAGTTTCGTAATGAGTGCAATAAAACGTAGTTTGATAGTGAGTTCGTTGAACGGTAGATTGGTAGTGAGTACGTTGAAAGGAAGAATAATTGTGAGTACATCCGCACATGTACATTGAAAGGCATTTTGATTGTGAGTGAATTAAAAGGTAGTTTGATAGTGAGTAAGTTGAAATGCGTTTTGAAAGTGAATGGATTGAAAGGTAGTTTCTTGATATGGTGGATACGCTGGGTTTTTTGCTGTTGTTGTTGTTGTTTTGTTTTTTGTTTTTTTTTTTATATATAATATATGCATCGGTAAGGTATTGGCCTTGGACATTGTTACATAATGAGTGCCTTAGAAGGTAGATAGTAGTGGTGTGTTAAGGATTTGCCTTTATTTTGAATTAAGCATTAATGCAATATTTATTTATAAATGGACAGCGTATTACTCCAGACACTGTGCGATACGATATCAATGTTTCCACGCAAGTGTAAATCTATCCACAATCAGATATATCTTGATAAGAACGGGATCCCTTAGCATGTTGACTATTATCTCTATCCGCAGGGCTATTGTAAACCCCTATCAGTATCATCCAAACGAATTATTTAAACCAAATAATGTTTTTCGTTTTCTGTAATAGAAAATATCAGTTCCCATTGATTACATTCATCAAAGGCCAAATCACTCGTCTTATTCTACACACTTTCAAACCTGTCGAATCGCATTTCAGATTTACATGTATATCAGAGTCCTGAATCCCAATTGATGATGGGAGTAATGGGGCAGAAAATAGTCCTAAATAGAATTAAGTAGTGCACGTCTGAGTATTCATACGTGTAAATGGCCCCTAATAGATCAATTACGTTCTTGAATTCCGTGGTATACAATCTTAGGATTGATTCTGTCGGTCATACATTGTCTGGCTTACAGACAGGCTCTTATCCAATACCCTTTCTGTAATAGTTGCAGATCTCCGAAGAATACGATCGCTTCGAAGAGCAACTTGTGTTTATATTTCCTTCGGGGATAGGATTCCTTGAATTCTGTCACGCGCTAGTTTATAAAAAAATGTCTCAAATTGGTTTTACGCGTATGTCGTGCGATTTTCCTCAAATATGCTTCATTTATTTGAGACACCTGCAAGCATTGCTACGATTTCTAAAAATGCTCTGTAAAAATCTTCTTATACTATGACCTATTAAAAACTACTAACAGCAAATGTGAGTGTAGTTCGAATACTAGTTGCCAAGTACTGGTCGTTGGTTTTCTCATGATACTCCGGCTTTCCTCCACCACCAAGCCTGATAGTTCTTACATTACCTTGGCTGTTTGTTTGTTTTATTTATTTATTAACTTCCTATTAACATCCAGTGTCATGTAAGGACGGCCTCCCATGTATGCGATGTATAACATGTGTGAAGTGCGAGATGCGTGTTTTGAGAGACTGCGGTATGTTCCTGTTGTGTCTCCCTGTATTAGAAGATATCTTACTCATAGCATAGCCAAATACTTCAAATGTACTTATTTTGACAATGGTTTGCGCAAAATCTATTTCGGAAAAGTTAAAACATAATTATGAATTCAAAAATGATTTAATTCTATTAAAGATAAAACTTTCTGCTGTTAAACCGCAGACTATTTCAGTGGGGTAGCACTAGATTGTCATGAGTTCACGCTATGCTAAGGAGACAAACGTACATGTAATATAAACTGATTTCAACTGTAAATCACGAAATACTGGAAATAATTTCTAGATATTTTCGGATGTGAAGTTTTTCGGAAAATTACCTTAACCTTTTGCGAAGTGATTGTTTTGCTCGCTGCGAATCTACAGTAAAATTATTGACATTTCTAAATTGTAATTATTGATATATCCGTGTTTGAATATATTTGCGAAGATTCAATGAAGGTTAAATTGACAGGAATGTCTACGTTACGGCCAATTCGCTGTTTTAAAGTACATATATCCATATCGAATCGATTTATTGCACTGTAAAGCTGTTTGACATTTATAGAAGAATTGATGGTATTGCCCGAATGTGATAGGTGTCTGTCATGGTGCAGCCTAAGTCAATTAGAAATATTTCAACAGGTTTTTCTAAGAACACGTTCGACAATGTCTCCTAAAATCTATACTTGTTTCTATTGAATGAATATGGATGAGTCTCATGCGCGCCAGAGGAACATTATAATTAAGACACCAAAGGCATCATTAGAGAAAGACCAAGAACAGTAGTTCGATGACTTTAAATTTGTTTTTTCCATATTAGCTCTTCCAATGAATTGAGACTTGCATAACTACAGGATTTTCTCCAATAGGCTTCCTTCGAGTCCTTCTCAAACATTTTTTTCAGCACTTCAATTAGAGATGACTTGTTATGCTCTTAACCGTGAAATCACAAATTAACATCCTGATAATCGATACATTGCTATTTGCACTTAATGCCATCTGTTTACCATGAAAGATTTATGGCGGACATGTATGTCTGTATAGTCTGGAACTAAACCACATTTCTCTTTTACATGAAAATGCCCTAATAAAAATTCGTTTTCTTAATTACAAAAACAACCCAAACATATCCCTTGTTATAGTTGTCCACTTGAGCCAGTAACACGTTTGCTATATCCGTGCAACACAGCGATAACTTGAAGGAGATAAAAGACAACGGTGGAAGTAGATCCTTATTACACGTTTAGAAGTTTTCCTTAAACAACCACATTAGAAATACAAAAATAAGCTAATGAGCTGGATTTCGTTCCACATGCAATCTGCCAATGTCGTGTCATTATCGGCGTGTCTAGGTATGCAGGGTACAGCCCTTGTGTGTTTAAATGCCACGTACGATTGAACTTTTTGGAATGGTACCTAGAATTAGCATTGAGGTTTTTTCTAGTGATGTTCCAATACTGTTTACAATGTTCTTTTTACTATTTAAATTCTTGGCATTAAAACAAATGCGTAATGCACTTTTACAACTTATTAATTGACTAATCAAAATTTATTTTGAGGTTTTGTTTGTGCATTATTATATTTTGAGACATTCATTTGGCAGCAAAATGTTCCCTAAACAAACAAATTGCTTTATCTAATGAAACGTTGAGGCTTCATTATTCAAATAATAATGTTAAAAAAACTAGACAATAAAATGTGTTTAAAGTGAAAGTTAAATTTTGAAAAATCTTACGAAATATATTAAATCATAAAATATGAATATTCCAATAACTGGTTGTCAAACAGAACCCTTGTTATTGTAGTATCTACAATGCCTTAGAGATGTATGATAATCTATCGCTAAGGCGTCGTTGTTGTATTTGTATAATTAAGTTTCTAAAACATGATGTTGACCTGAACATATTTTCCTTTCCTTACCTGCGGTAGAACATATTCACATTCTGTAGTTTACACATTTATTAGGCTACAATGAAAGTGTTATTCACATTTAATTGCAGGACATACATTTTGTTGTCTTTCATAATCGATATTAACGACATATTTGTTAATACATATATATTCACGTGTCTATCTCATTGTGAAAAAACGAGTTTTATCTGTGTAATAATCAAATACTATTTCACAAAGAACAATAAATCGTCATATACAAAAGTACAGTATATATAGTGTGTTCACTATTGATACACAAGGACGAGTACCTCACTGGGGGTATGGACACATGATGACATAAATATGACTGAGTGTTATATACAGCGTTTGGATCCTCGCTTATCACGAGTAAAAAATGACGCAATGTTGAAATTGATCGGACCATGAGCAGATCGTCACACGTGTTGGATCCGGTTGTTAGTCAGTGAACAGGGGGCAGTTTAATCGACCCGCTGTCTTTTTTCCAGACATATCATCAATAATGATGTAATGTTTTAGTACAATAAATTGCAAATTTAATCAACAACAGAAAAAGTTAATCGATTTTTTTTCACAGAACTTCTATCGTACATACATGTATACAAGTAAACGGAGGATGGTGCTAATTATTCTCTATATCAATATAACTATAAATCTTTTAAGTAGCGAATCGTTCTTCTTATGATATAATCCAGTTCTTAAAGTCAGTCTGGGTAATAAATTGACATTCGATATTCGATAATTGATTCGCAAAACTTGCTATTTCATAATCGGCATTGAGTACATTCTTGTTAATGTGGCGTAAATGAGTGAAAAAATGGCATGATTTTTCTTCAGTAATCCATTGCAAATCACATGCTTTGATGGATTTGACTGTTAAAATCATTCAAAAGGCTTCATATGCTTTATAATCATAAGTTAAAACACATGCCTATATATTGGAAGTACATGTACTGTAATTCTGAGAATGTTGGTCATTTTTTTTTTTTTTTTTTTTTTTTGTATCTTTTTTATTTTTAGAAACAACACATTGTACATAATCATTTAGAAATACATATTATACATCATTCATCTCATTATTTCATCACCTATTTCAATCTCACTGGTTTGTGCTACTAGAAATCATTCAAATGACCCATTCTTCTTCAATTCCAGTTTTGCCTCTAGCACAAGCATTACTATTTGTTGACATCATATATATATATATATATATATATATATATATAATAAGTATGGCATCATAATTACTCTCTTTCATCCAAACATTCACACTATTGCTATCGATTCATACATATTTTTTATATTCTTTCATAGTCAGTCTAATATACAATATAAACCTGACATGCATTATATATATGTTATCTTGAGATTATGTGATGAGACATCGTATTAAATCAGTTATTTTTAAAAGGAAAATACAGTGTTGTTGTTTTTCTAAAGAAGAGGAGAAAAATGAAGAGTAGATAAGAGGATAGAGAGAAAGGAGAGAGAGAGAGAGTTATGGTAAGAAAGATCTCAGAAGATACAGCTAATGTTACATGTGTATGTGAAATTTTTAATTATGATTTACTAGTTAATATTCCTTTTTAAAATTATTGAACCAGGGATACATATTGATTAAGCTATTCCATTTATTCCAATCATTGTCTACTTTGTAAATATGAATGTCACCTTTGCTGACTGCAGTATATTTTTCTGTGAAGTATGCTTCCTTTATAAGTTTAGTTTTGAGCGTTCGCCCCTGTGAGGGAAGGTTGTGGGTTCTGTCCCCTGGCCGAGACACACCAAAGTCTATAAAAGTGGTAGTTTCTGCTCCTGCTTAGCGCTCAGCACATGGGGAGTGGGACGACTGGTTCGCTCGCTGTCAGTATAATGTGACCGGGTGGGGTGTGTTGCTTGGTGTCTTCGGCGGCATGCTTCAGTGATATAGCACTATAAAAAGGGCAATAGTTCCACTATACAAGAAGACACAACATGAATATATCGCAGTCTCCCAAAACACGCACCTCGCACAACATACACACAACACACCGCATACATGAGAGGCCGTCCTTACATGACCATAGCTGTTAATAGGACGTTAATTAAACAAACAAACAAACATAAGTTTAGTTAAGGCACATACTGATGAATTCTTTTGATAACATCTTGTGCTGTATATGTATTGTTTTAATATTAAAATAATCATATTGTCTACCCTATTATATAGTATTGGTTGATTAAATAATCCAAAAATGAATGTTTCTTTGTTAAAGGTGAATGGGATGAGTAATCTATCTAATAGGGATTGAAAGTTAATTAAAAAATTCTGTACCTCTATACATTTCCATAACATATGTACTATTGTCTCCATTTCCGTTTTACAACGATAACAATTAGCACTTTCAGCAAGCCCAATTTTAGACAAGAAAGAATTGGATGTTAAAATGTGTTGGTTGACTCTATATTGTAACCAATGTAGTTTTGAATTTTTAGTTGCACCAAACGGATTGTTATATATTTGTTTCCAAACATCATCATCAAAGTTAAATAAATTATTCCATTTGGATTTCCCGGTAGAGATAGTAGCATTTTTATTTAAAATGTTGTAAAAATCTTTCGTACCATTTTTATGCTTCAGAAAAATTTCTAAATTTTTAGGTATGTATGGATAGCTTAGCAATGTATTGGATATATCTGGAGTGAGGTAATTTCTTATTACTGTGGTGATGCCTTGAAATTTAAGAAAGTTTGTTCTTATGTTGAATTTTCGTGTAAATTCCTCGTGAGTGAATAGTGTATTTCTTCTAAATGTTGGTTATTTTTATGATGAATGACATATTAAAAGGTCTTCTTGATTCGTTGGTATCACAAATACGGCACATATAACTTTAATTGTAAGTGAGATAACAAAATTACAATTATGAGACATACATGTGTAGTGTTGTATAAGTTTAAATAATACACCGTATCCCAAAGACATTTTCTATAATGTTTACTATGCTAACGAAAGTTTCAAACGCTTGTATCGTGGCGAAACGGACATATATGGGATATGAGACTCTCCTACACGTGGTCTAGACTCGCGTTCATACATTACTATGTTAATTACCGGCATCAATCATTGCAGAAAAGTCGATAAAATGACGAAACAATAACACGAGAAGTAATTGGTACGACAACTCAAGTGTTCTTTCTTGATCCTCCAGATATTATTAATATTTTTACAAACAAAACAAAAAACAAAAAGACAATACATCTTAATTAGCAGAGGTCGCCATGCAATGACCTTAATTATTGAAAGTTAAACAAAATAAAATATACCAAACGAGTTGAAATGCAGATCCTTAGATTACAATAATATTGAAGTATGACATTTCTTATTTAAAATAAGTCAATAAAACCAAATCAGTTGAATTGCATATTCCCAATTTTAAACTATATTGCAGCTTGACCTTTGCTATTGATAAAAAAGTTATTAGAAGATATCAAAGCTTCGAAAAGCAGATTCTCAGATTGCAATAATATTGCACCATTTCTTGCATAATCCTCTTTAAGGTTATATTTTTGCAACCGTCCATCATTTGTTCACATTAAAACACATTGTTTAGCTATCAAATTCTTCATAAGTATGCGTTTCACTCAAAATATGCAGATAAATTGTCTGTCATAAATAATATTATGCAAAATATTAAGTTAATCAACATTCATTTTTTTATTCTTAAAACGGTAGCATGTTGCCCTGTTATGGGATAGCGTCGAGATTTACGGACGAGAAGTATTATGCATCAGCACTGCAATTCAAACTCAAGCTGTTCTTGTGAAGTAAACACTAATTTATCGTATGCTTATTTAAATAAATCAAGGATTAGGAAGTTAAAAAATTAGTTTAAGATTTCTTTCTCTATGGAATCAATTTATAATAAACGCGTCAGCTTTAAAATAGACGCGATTTTAAAAAGGAAAGTAAAATATGCACGTCACCTCATATGAGCTGTAATTGATCGAAAACATAAAAGGCAGTCGGGTAAATCAAGTATTGATATAGATTATGTATTTCGGTTGATGTACTGATAAGATGTATAGCAGTAATCGTATGTCAACATCATGCCAACTATAGATTGTTATATTTGTTACAAATTGATACTATGTCAATACAGCATACTGCTCATTGCTGTATTGAAAATGATTCATTTTTGATTATCATTATCTATGTTGATAGGGCAATGTATGAAGTAGCGACATGGATACTATTTCCAATTACATGAACAATAATGATTGTCAACAGAACAAATACGTGTATTGCTGCAATGAATTAATGTCTCCACGTGCAGTGTCACCGGTGTGGTTTCCTATCTCAATATTTACACGCAGTGCCACCTGTGTTGTCTCTCCGCTACAATGCCAGCTTGAACTGGTAAACAGATAGCCAATACTACTGCTGTAACACCAGGTGTGTTCCACACAGTCGCTGTATAGCCTCATTGCAATTGTATCTGAGGATGTCGTTGGTGAAAAATGTGTCCTAATCGCTAATGTTTGCGTTTTCTTATTGAATATAAAGTTTTGTGACAAGGAGGTATCTTGGAGGAGGGGTAGTTAGTGTTGGCGGAAAAAGACGTAGGTTAACTAGCGAGCCTTACAGAAAGGCGGAGGCGTTAGATTCCAGTGTGACAACAGCAGGAATCACGGACAGGTCTGATTAAACGGTTGATACCTAGTGTATCACAGTGATCTGGGAAATATTAAATGTACTCTTCCATACCAATGCATCTTCATGTTATAATGGATTTTAAATCAAACGTCTCTATGGAAAAATATCCTCTTGGGTGTCCGAGCGTGTAAAAAGGTAAGTGAAATTTGTCAACAGTGATAATGTCTATGCATTGTAGAAAAAAAATGTCGATATACATGTACATAACAACATAGAGCAATACTTTGTTGTTGTATTTAAGGATGCTTTGCGATAATAGGCGGCTGCAGTATTTTCAAAACCATGCACTTATTTTTTCCAATGTATGTCTAATGCATGTCTATCATTCTCAGAATTATTTCATCTAGACTTAGAATTCAGTATGTCGACGTAGTTCTATTTATAAGTATGAGTTTTAGACAACTAGTGCATTATGACTACAATCGATCTTCATTTGCTGTTGGTGATTTTTGTATTACCTACCTACTTGACTTGTACAACGACTTGTTCTGACTGCGATGCAATAGTTAAGTCTTGTTGAAAACATGTCTTATAATATGGAGTTAACACAATGCTTAACGATTCGCAAGAGAGGTGTCGATTAAGTTAAAATGATTAACTTGAACATTATTGATTACATTAGCTATAACACAATAAGTGTTATAAAAACTTTATTTCATTAGGTTTCTTTTTCTACACAATGATTACAGAAATAGCACCACATCCTAATACAAAATAGAATTTAGATGTGTTTGCTATAGCTACTCGCTGGATTTTAAGTTATGTCTCCATAACGTAAAACATATTATCACTTAACTGGCCCGTCCAGCCATGTCATACGACCATGTCATAAATGTCGTAAGACACATGTGTAATAACACTATTATGACGTCATAATCTATATATATGACGTCGCATGAATATGTAAGAAGACAGAAACGTCACAGCCGAGCCGAATTTCAACTGTTTTATATTAAGACGAAATTAAAAGTTTCATTCATATTAATTTTCTATTAATAATAGTTTTTTGATAAATAGAATATTACACTCGTGACCATTTAAGCCTTTAGGCTCGTGGCATATCAAGTTATTTAACGAGTTCGATAAATTACATACTACATACCATCTCATGTAAGGTCCTCTATTTCTAGTGAGTCTTTGATTAGGATAAGGTTATTTTGTATTTATCATTAACTAAAATATTAATATGCGAACAAACTTGGTGGTATATTTTAATCCTTATTTTCAAAATCGGGTAAACCTAATTTGCTGTAATTTTTGTAATTCAATGTATTTATGTTGGGCAATGGGGAATGCATTCCAACGAGAATTAGCAACATTTGTGCCTGCCTGTAGGGCTTTAGATTTATACCTGCTGCCCCTGTTGCACGATTGTAAAAGACGATGATCTTTTCTCTTCTTTTTAACTGACTTTTTTCTTTCTAACGTCTCCCTTGATACCATCACCTCACTTTTTTTGGTATTCAATTGTGCGCTCGCCCTTGAGGGGAAGTCTCTGAGTTGCGTCCCCTGGCTGAGAACACTATAGTCTATAAAAGTGGTCGTTCCTGTTCCTGCTTAGAGCTCAACATTAAGGGAATAGGAAAACTGGTCAACTCTTTATAGTAAAATATGAGATGAGCCTATTTACTGTCTTCGGTGGCATGCCTCCGGGTGAGGAATATATCGCTGACTCCCAAAATATACATATATCCATATACCCTTTAACTTACCCTTATTTTCAAAGGAACGTTTAACATTATAAACCATATTTGTTTGATTGTTTGTTTGTTTGTCTGTTTGTTTGTTTAATTTTACGGCCCATCGGCAACTACGGTCATTTAGGGTCAACCTACAGGTCTTGTAATAGTATCCATGAACTAGACAGAATATAAACAATGATTGGGTCTAAATGATCAGGATAAGAAAAGGCAAGTTAGAACTAAAATTCGGATTGTAAATGTTGAATTTATGAAAAAAAGATTCAATGGATAGAATAAGTTTGGCTAAAACACACAAGATAATTTGTGCACAATGTTGATGAAACGATAAAATGTTGAGTTGATACGATGATAAGTTTGGAAAGCGTATTTAAACCAAACAAAAATATTATATCTAATATCCATGTTTGAGAATGTTACGAACATATTTGCTAGCATCTAGCTATTAAATCCGTATTTATTTTCAAACAAATTGTCGACCTCCTTATTGTTTTAATTCTGATTTTATTTTATCTTCAACCTGTCAGCTCAATGTCAATGTCTCTATATCCTATAACACACGATTAAGGTCATGTTAGATTTTCGCCTCGTTGCTGCATATAAATCGCAGAAAAACGTGACAATCAGAATATTTACAAATATCGCCCGTAAGCCGATTGAAACCTGACACAGTACTCATTATACAAGACTCTGCAGCTTCATGATTCTTTGCATTTATCAGATCATTACAGAGTCTTTACCACTTTTTTTCCTAATTCAAATGGCTGGTTGTTTTATTAGCCTTTGACCATCAATGAACCAGCAGGACAATACTGATGCGTGACTTTAAATCGCTCCAATGGCTTCGTGTGCGAGTTGGAATTAATACCACAACGCGAATGAAACGCAGGCTGGAATACAATGCCGACAGATAAAACACACATTACTTACAAAATCGATTGCCGTGATTGGTGAGCGTGAGTATATCCAATGCAATGCCAGAGTACCCAGAGGTGCACTACCGACCCCCGCAAGTCTGGTTTGATAGATCTCCCATTGGACAAGTGGGAATGTCCGCCTTATTATTCTTACACGCCAATATTAAACTAGCTTCAATCTCGCGCCAAATTTCCATTTCCAATATTGCTGGTGGCCATACATATCCCGCTTAACGTCATGCAGTGAAAATTTCATTTTCATTTTGATCGGGCTATTTCTTTTAGTTGTTTCCAAGCTACCAAATATGTCTTATTAATTGAAATTATGATGAATGGTAACTCGTTTTTCGTATCATTGTGTATATTGTAGAAATACTCCTCTTGAACAATTAACGGTTCCCAAAATGAGTTAACTGTATTTTTGCTTTATGCATTTTTGTCTGCATCTACACAATGTCATTTTCAAGACAGCTTTGTGGGTGTATTAAAAACCTGAGGTTCAACCATTATAACCCTAATTATCTTTATCGCAACAGTACAGAGAGCTGTGTTCTTTATACTGATCGTCATCCAGGGTTTTATCCGGAACCTTTGGATAACCTCCACATTCAAAACCTGACATTTCGTTAATGAGCTATATTTATGGTGCAATCTGGAAAAAAATCAAAATTACTCAAATTTAATTATTTAACTTTAAGGATATGAACAAGATAGAACATATTTCAACTGAGATTATGTAGCTGCTTATATACTAATTATCAGTTCTCTAGAAAATGCAGTTAATTAAACACCTCTTCATTAAGCACACGTAGCTGATAAATGTCATTTGTGTTTTATCAGATGTCGTAATACACATTGTATATTCCTAAGACATGGTAATTTTAGTTATCAAATATAAACGCGGTTAAATACCAAATATCATGTATCAGGAATACCAGGATACTTAATTCTTTATGGCGTGTTGACTACATGCTTCCAAGACATGATGACGTTTGTTAGACATGTAACATACGTAACTGGTAATATCAATACATGATCCAGGCATGATGACTAGTTCTGAAGAATACGTAACTGGATGTATGAATACATGTTTCTAAAGCATGATGACTAGTTATGAAGAATATGTAACTAGATGTATGAATACATGTTTCTAAAGCATGATGACTAGTTCTGAAGAATACGTAACTGGATGTATGAATACATGTTTCTAAAGCATGATGACTAGTTATGAAGAATATGTAACTGGATGTATGAATACATGTTTCTAAAGCATGATGACTAGTTATGAAGAATATGTAACTAGATGTATGAATACATGTTTCTAAAGCATGATGACTAGTTATGAAGAATATGTAACTAGATGTATGAATACATGTTTCTAAAGCACGATGACTAGTTATGAAGAATATGTAACTAGATGTATGAATACATGTTTCTAAAGCATGATGACTAGTTATGAAGAATATGTAACTAGATGTATGAATACATGTTTCTAAAGCATGATGACTAGTTATGAAGAATACGTAACTAGATGTATGAATACATGTTTCTAAAGCATGATGACTAGTTATGAAGAATACGTAACTAGATGTATGAATACATGTTTCTAAAGCATGATGACTAGTTATGAAGCATATGTGACTGAATGTATGAATACATGTGTAAGCTGTGATGACTAGTTATTGAGTATACGTAACCGGATAATGACTAGATATGAAGAATACGTAGCTGGATATGTACCAGACATCAACTATCAGTGCTATGAGCTTCCATGGCATGATGACGTTTGTTAGGCATGTAACATAGAGAGAAGGAAGTGGACCCGACAGGTCGATCATCAAACCAAGGAATCCCAGCCTCCTTTGTGACATCGGCATAATTACTTCATCATCTCCACTCTGTACACGTTGACATATGGTAATGGGGATTCTCCGGGAAATCATACGTGTTACTCAATTAGTGTAAATGAAATGCGGGCGATCACCTGGCTTGGCAGATTACAGACGACACTGAGTGTGTTCGTGTGGCGTTATAGAGGCGGAGTTCTAATATCAAGCTTGAGTTTATAGAATATTTTATGGATGATTCGTGCAATTCTATATAAATATAGAAAGTAGAAATAATTTAAACCTATCTTAAATGCATACAGACGACATCCTGTATTTTTCATTCATTTTTATGTTGTTACAGTGCGATTATACCGGACCGATCGCTAGCGGTCAGGTAACTCAGCAAGTAAGGTGTTAGCATTGCACTTGCTGCCCCTATTGCATGATCGGAAAAGGTGACTAAATTAAGGATTTTATTCTCTTCCACCTACCTACACAGGCAAAAGTGTTAGGCATGAAATCCATGTGTAAAACGCATGATTTTCATGCGAAAATTTCAAGCGGGTTTGAGTTGTAAATACCCGTATATCATGCGTAAAATTCATATGAGAACATGCGTTTCTCGCATGATTATCATGCGTAGAATTCATGTGAAGCCACATATGAGAATCATGCGAGAAACGTTTGTGCCTCATGCGTAAATTTCAACATGTGTAAATCATGTGTAGCCACATATGCGTAGCACGCATGTAAATTATATCATATGTAAATCAGCAGAAAAGTCGGAATCGAATAAGTGATGGTTCGTAATGAGTAATTAAAAGGTCAATAAGATCATTGTGATACATAATAATGCATTTTGAACCATTTCTTACGATAATTAGTAGCTAGAAATCGAATAAGTAATCAGGTAATCGAATAAGTAATTAGGGAATCGAATAAGAAATGGAATAAGGAACTGGGAACTGGGAATCAACTTCACAACATTTTAATTATGTTGTATTAAGTTAAATTTGGAAAGTTAAAATGTTAAATAAGAAAAATCATAGGGCCGGACTTATATTTACAAAACCAATACTTCATGTCTTGTTCATTATAAAAATCTGTTCTCAAACATATGTTTTGTTCCTAATTCTTCGGGTGGAGTTTTGATGTAATCATTTTGCACTTTTTTGGAAAATATTTTCCGAATATGACGCGGATATGTACACAGTACTTAATATATACCTGGATTTTTTAGTTGCCTCGCACGACATAAGAAATATATGCATTTAAAAATCAAGAGCACATACCGCCCATAAAATATAATTATTGTTTATAGTCTCTAACACTCAATCCACAGTAACCGAGAAAAATAGATTCGATAGAATATACAGAAAAATGACATGAGATATTGCAAAAGAGTAAAAATATAAAAATTTAGGAAAGTTGAAAATTTAAGAAAAACGGATGAAAATTCAGTTATAATTCTGATATGTAAAATATTTTATGTGATATTCAAATGTATCATACGCATGTTTTTCACATGTAAATATAAATCATGCAATTCTCATGTGTGAACTGAATGATATGTAAATCGCATGATAATCATATGAGAATTACATGCAATTTTCATGCGAAAATCAGGCGTGTGAAAACATCATATAATTTACTCATGAGATCCACGTGAAAATCACATGAACATTACCACGCATGATTTACATGCTCGGCACTTTTGCCTGTGTAACGTTCTTCTTCCTAACGCCTCCCTTGACACCACCTTTTATTGGCCTTCTGTTGATCGCTCGCCCCTGTGAGGTAGGCTCTGATTCTGATCGCTGACCGCGACACACCGAAATCTCTAAAAGTAGTAGTTTCTGCTCCTGCTTAGCGTTGTCAGTATAACTTGATCGGGACGGGTGTTGCTTGGTGTTACTTCAGTGATATAGCACTATACAAAATTTCACTCTACAAAACGACAGCACTCAAAACACACAGTCTCCTAAAACACACACCACGCAATTTATACACACTACACATCGCATATATTGAAGGCCGTCGTTACATGACACTGGCTATCAATAGGGCGTTAATTAACTCAATTTGTAGAGCTTTTGGCTAGTTTTCGGAGGATACAACGTCTGCATCCCGGTCTGCCAGTGTATATTCCTGCTCTTACCATATTCAGTACCTGTGACCAAACCTTGTCTCAAATATTAGAACTACGCTTAGCAGGGTGATACTATGACCTTGGTTGTGTAATGCGTCGCAATACTAAAATCGCGAGGGAAGGGTGTAATGGTTCTAGATCAGTCAATCGCCAATGATAAGATAGCTCATTTGGTAGAGCAACCGGCCAGATATCAGACTGTCCCGGGTTCGAACCCTGATCTGCATTTCCCATTGCCGCTACATTAAAACAGTTCATTGTTATTTTCTTACTATCTTAGTTCTATATGCATGTAATTGTGATATCATCATAGATGACGTCACACGATTGTCCTAATTGCAGTTAGTTCCTTGTTAACTCAGTATTTTCATGTCCGAAAAGACAATAAAATCTAAACAGAAAGCTCTCTGCAAAATTTGTTTGACTTGAAAGCAATACCGTCTGAATGTGATACATTCATAAAGTGGAAGATTCAGGCAGATTCTCAGAACAAAATTACCACCACTGTCATTTCCTTTCAAAATTGCAATTTTTGTGGCGTGTTCTTTTTGTCTGGTTTCAAAATGCATAATAACTCGTGTGACTTGACATGGGTGCTAGCGTCTGATCTTCTATTAAATCCTGGTTCAAATTCTCGTTCCTTTACCAAACATTTACTACACTATTCACTTAGAAGAACAAACGTAATATATCTGTCAGAAAAAAAACAATACTCCCTCAGCTATTGCCTCCTTTACTCCGGGGTTAGTAAATGTGACAAGAGTTTTATCAATATCTGTCATGTTGGTGAAAGGGACGCGACAGATTTCCTCGGCAGAGCGGTCACTACTGCTGCAAGCTGCCGCAACAACCAGGCTAGATGTATTGGTATATAGTTGGGCTTATTTGTGATGTGATAAGCGAACAGCATCGGATTGATCTAACCGATCACTAGGACGCTGAATTGCTGTGTATCCCATTATGCAGTAATTTGGTATTGAACGATCACGTTGTATTTCTTTCTATTTCCATAAATGAATAATAACTGGCACTAGTCCTTCACAAAATCAGGACTGTTATCAGCGACGTACATAACCTAGTAATCATAGACAGATTTATCAGATCACTCACTCTCTAGTGAAATTATACAACAATACATATTATATTTAAAGAAGCTGATTAATTTCGTATGATTGGCAAATATGACCTGAAGCAATATATAGTTTAAATCCTACATCGTACGCTTGTTTGATGAATGGTAACAGTGTCTGGTTATTTATCTCTAGCCCTTCAGATTCAAGTCGCACAATAATAGTGACAATATGGGTCTGTGTGTAGTAGTTGCAGGATACTAGTCGTAGGTCGGTTGTTTATCTCTGAGTATTCTGTCCTATGACAGCAATGATTGTAGGTTCATACTATCGGTGAATTAAACAATAAACAACAACAAACGAAACTTAATTCATTTAAATCTAAGTATGTAAGTAATACATTGTTTTAAAATATATATCTGAACGGTTTTATGAAATAATTGACGATATTTTAAAAGTGATTGTTTTCGGTTCTGTTCTGTTTGGCATCCTTTGAGACCGATATTTCCTTGTTGTGTCTTCACGTGACACTCTTGTATACCAAACAGTGCAACATCACCAAAGCTTGCTGTAGAACGTTGCTGAAATGCATTTTAAACCTATTTTATCTAAAATGATCGGATTATGTAGCAATGTGTTTACCACCCAACCTCATTTCATAACCGCTTGATAGTAAGTGTTTTCGCTGATGGATCGAATGTCTCAGTTACTTCATCATTTATTGAACATTCGACCACCTTAATGAATCCTATTGAGTTTAATCATACGGCGCATGCGCAATCAAAGATATTCTTTCGATATTCACCTATATCGCGGAACCTTAACGAGATCAAAACAGACCCGCTATCGATCCTTATCAATGTAAATACCCTTTATAATGGAATGGTGTTTTTTTTTCTACACTTGGTTATTTTTCATCTAACGTTACACGAACATGAAACAGACATCGAGAACTTGTAACAATATTAGCTAAAAATTAATACATAAACGATTTGAATTTGTCACGATGCATTTAACCATTATGCAATTTTTAATGACGCAAAAGGTCAAAATTACTTAAACTTGATGTTCCTTTACGTCTATGTGTCTTTGAAGTGTACCGTTTGATGAAGGTCTTTTTCATTGTCCTTGAATCAGAATACAATCACGCATATTTTAAAGGGCCAAAACTCAAATACTTTCCAATTGATCTGAAGTTACTAAGCTCTTATAATTCTATCCCTCGTTCAACGTTTTGTGTCATCTATCTCAAAATCTTTAGTCATTATTTCAAACTATGGTATACTAACGTTTAATTTACCCATTTGATCTACCTGACATTCACAGCAAATTTTTTTTTCTCGGAAAAAAATATCGGTGCAAAACACTTTATTGACTTACATGTTTACAGAATTTAAAAGAACAAAATCATTTTTCGAGATAACAAATAAATGTCAGAGCTCCCTAACGTCTAGGTCAAACCAATCGGTCCAGCCAAACGGAATCAGATAAGAAACAAGAATAACTGCTGTGTTGTCACGAAGTCCCCGGTCATAGCTTCTGTGTATTGTCTAGATTCTATCTACGAAAAGAGCTTGGTCATTTTTATCATATCCTGATTATAGTGCAGGGGAACTGTTCTATCATATGCTAAACGACGGGACACAATTGGTCATTATATAATTGTGTATTTATGGATTTAGAATATCTGTCTTAAATTTACAATAAATGTCAGATTTCATTTATGATTGCCTGGTTATATCTATAGAAAATAGGATTGTACTTTAATCCGCATATCTGCTGAAGTTTCGCTCACGATTCCACATCCACGGCTATCGTAATTGGTTTTCTGCCTACACTTTGATGTCTAAATCATTCTTTTGAGACCCATTAAACAAACATAATTTGACATATATAGTTGAAACATTCATCAGGCTTTTGTTTAAGTGTTCCCGAATGGCAACAAATATAGTGTCAAAATGGCATATCATTGTCAGGGATGGTTGTCTGATTACTGTCTCCGTTTATTTGAAAATAAACAACGGACACAAATAATAGTAACGTGTCACAGAGGTTGTCACGTGCTATAGGGTGACGCAATTAAAATTTACCCCGGGTTCGACTGCCATATTTTGCTTGCAGATTTTATAATCAATATGACGTTTCAATTTAGTGAACAAAGTTGAATTGCGATTAACCAATGTATACATTTATAAATTAACAATGGCAGAGCAAACCTTGCCGTTAATGCCATCCTGAATAAACCTAATACATTTCATGTTCGTCAGGAAGTTTTTGATCCTCTCGAGCCTATTTACAGAGGGAAGGCCTCATTGCATACAGGTCTTTATAAATTCTTACTGTGTTCTAAGGAACATTGTACTTAAGGTTGATTTCTAGTGTGCAAAACAAGACTGAAGACTGAATTTCTATTCATTTTATAACCAGCTTAAATTAAAACTACCTCCGCGTTAGAGGTCGCGGTGGGCGAGTTGTAAGATGTTTCTACATATAACCCTTTGCCTCTGAGTCGCAAATTCGAATCACATGTGGATCAGTTGCCAGGTTCTCACCACAGGTCGTTGGGTTTTTTTCCAGGTACTCCGGCTTTCCTCCACCAGCATGCCTGACACGTCCTTACATGACCCTTGTTGTAGTACGATAATACATTAAACTAATATACACATATAAAACTTCCGTGTGTGATATGGCGTTAAAACCCATTCTAAATTCAAGTAAAGACATATTGCTGAATTTAATATAATGTGCAGTATCCGAAAATACCATCAAATACCTATCAAATTATTCAGATCAACTCCCAAGTGCTCAATAAAAAAAGAATCGAACAGAAACATTATGTGCCATCTTAAGATTAAAGAATTGGCTAGAGAATTTACGGGTGATTTTATAAGTGAATTGATGACGCAATTAAGTTTAAAGTGACAAATTTAATCAAGCCTATTCTGTTTTACGAAGCCGGATACATGTGTTAATAGCATGTATATTGTAGTAGATAATTACTGATATATGTATCAGCCTATTTCGCATGGTTCTGCCACTCCTAACACAAAGTGTGGTCTCGTAATTTTCATGATCAGTAGATTCATTTCCGGTGGATGATGGGATACAAAATTAGAATTGTATTTGCCGTTTGATTGATCATCTGACAATGATACGTTTATGTTTTGCGCGTGAGCTGAACGCGCTACATACTAAAGAACAAACGATCCAGAGATATTATACGGTTTCTTTTCCTCTCTAACTTCAAAGACAGATCAAACTCTCGTTTAATATTGGTAACAATACCATCATTCAGATATGTAGTAATATTATTTCATCAACATTCTTTCGTGATATTATTTTTTCATCTACAAATTTAATTGTAGTAAGCTAATGCTAGTTGAAAGCTAAGTACCCATAACAGGTTAGTGTCTTTTAAAATATATCGGGAAGCAAAGTTACCTACCTGCAATACTACTCATACTGATGAGTGCACGTAATTCGCTGTCAACGATATGGATCGATTTAAAACTAATATCTATGAAGAACAAGTTTTAATATAATAGAAAGCTTATTGCTTCAGACGACTGACAATATCATGTTACATTCTGCTTTTCCTTGTAGTTAAAATTAGTTCTTACAAATGCTAAAGTGTGAGAACTTGAACTCATGACTAAAAGTATCAAGGTATGTTTTACATTCGTCTAACCATCTGTAATTGTATTCAAATTACTGTTGGTCTTATTGCAAAATTGCTAAATCACCAACTGATCAAAAGGCCGGAATCTTCTCATAAACAGTTACCATACATGGACTTACGTAGATAAAAACCATTGCACTTTCCTGTAATTTACATAATTGAGAAATGATAGTGTTACCTCTGAGGCTGGACTCATGTGTAAATAACGACTGGAAATGAATGTCTGATCACGGTCTACATCTATTATGCAATGACTGTGTAGACCATCTAGTATTGGTGTGTAGGTGGATCCGCATAATACAAAATGCATTTTCCATCAAAATTCATGAATTTTGTTGGAATCAAATCCTCCCCCATTACACTTCAGGGTCTGGGAGTTAAAATGTTAGGAGTTGCAATGTATAATTTAGTTTCAGATTCGTGTGTATATATGGATATGTAAAAATATGTTAGTTGCAGCTTGAAAGTGTCAAGTTCAAATTTAGGGATGTCTCCTCTTCCGGATCGTCTAGTTACACCATAGCTATACGTTTTAACGGATCCTGTTAAATGCTTTTATTTTGTTTTTAAGTAACTTCATCTTCATATATTATTAGGATGCTTAAACTTTTATTAGGAATGTTTAGATTAAACAAAAATGATTTATTGCATGTTATCAGTAATTGTTATTTCATTTCGTTCCAGCTAAGACTTGCCAGATTTTAATGTTGTAAGGGAAGTAAAGCACTCAGAGTTTGTTGCAAATGCTTAAAGGAGTGTACACAAGACCTCCGAAATAAAATTTAAAACATTTCTTGATAAGGATCTCTCAGCTACGTCAATGAAAAAAACCTTAAAAAGCTACCAAAATTCGAATCTCGAGATGACTTGAAATGAAAAATGAACTGTACGAAAATTAGTAGTTCGTAAAATTTAAATCCTTAATTTCTATAATTTCTATAAATTTTAATGTTGAAATCAAAAATAAATGTCTTGAATGAATCAAGCGATTATTGACAATTTTTATACACTAAGAAACATTTCCGACCAAATGATAGTTTTCCCAATTTAAAAGCAATAACTTCAGGTATAAAAACTTTGTTTCACGGTATAAATGCCTAGTTTAATAATGGATACTAGATTTTTCGTCTATTACTCTTTGACTAACGGGTCTGTTGTCTTTTATGTTTTCAGGCATAAATGTAGTACATTTCAATTTTCTAATATACTTTGTAGACGAATATAATAGCACATTAACTTCGTTATGTAGGGAAGTACTCCTTCAGTGTTCAGCTATATGCTTATTTTTACAAATCCAGTAATCTTAGTGGTTTAACGACAGTGCATTCTCAAACATCAGGGGAAATATCATTAGGCTATCAAAAATATCAAAATAAAATTACTATGTAACAGATATCTAAATTCAATTTCAACCGATGACACATAATCCGTTGGGTTGGCACTAAGTCGACAAACATCAATGTCGAATATCACCTTTGTTTAGATTAAAAAAAACATATCGCCTACCCAATCCCGTATATATGCATCATAATATCTATTTTTGAATGGACAGGGTCTAAAATTCATGACCCCCCAACAGCTTTGTAAATAAAATAAGATTGGTGTTTGTTTATTTCAGACAAGCACGTCGCCCACTCATAATCTCAAAATGGGATAAACAGTACATACATTATACTGGACCAGATGTAAATAGCCATTTATGATGATTATATGTTGGTCATATGATAGGAGCATATTATAACTTTTAATTAACATATTTATGAAGAAAACCGCTCAAAAGTTCAGTTCTTGATGTTTAATCTCTTTGAATTTAAGTATGGAGGTTGGTTCAGTTTTAGGAACATTCCTTTGTTTTAAGGAATTCTTCAACTTATATTCCCCATAGAAAAGCATTACAGAGGTCAAGGATAAAACCTTAGTTAAGGAGCTTCCCTAAAAACTGTAATGCTTTTTTATGGATAATTTGAAGATGCTCAACCGCCGAAAAATGGGGTTTTTTTCACTATCAAAGGCAGGAGCAGACGATTTAGTTTTTTCTTCAGTTACAAAAATTACTTACTTTACACCATTGCCACCATTGAAAAGCTTGAGCTTCTAATTTTATTTCAAGTTAAAAATATGAAAAATAATTTATTGCATCCCGGAAAATTCCGTGGCACTATATCCTATATGGAATGAATTACTGAATGCGCTTGCAACAAAGGCAAAATAACAAAAATAAATTATTTTCTGTGTTAATTAGACATACATATACACGATTGAACACCAATTATTGTTTAAATAATTATAACATTTATGCTCTGTCGACGGTGGAGCATCTTTAAGATAACTTCAAGGAAAGCCGTGAAACTGGGTTCTGGTTACGGTTGTTATCGTTTTTCCCCTCCTTATTAACCTTATTTCTACAGTATCCGGTATTAGATGATACAATGATACCAAGTGATTACGCGATGATTCTAATTCACTTTTACATGAAACATTGATGTTTAGGGAAATCACAATAACGTCATGAGTACGAAGTTTCAAGGTGCGCCAGTATCGCGTTATTAATAACTAGTTATCGAGCATGACTCGATACCGTCCTGAGGGCATAATTCACCGAGAAAGGAACGGACGTTTCTATAAAACGATTTTGTCCCGAATATTATAATTTCTCTTTCACGTCATGGCTTCTGTACATTTAAAATGTAAATGTCAACAGTTCGCTATTTACGCATTATAAAATAATTATCTGTTGGAAATACTTTCACATTTTGTTACAACCTCCCAATATTTTGTTTGATTTGTAGTTTTCTTAGGCCTGACGACCACTTAGCCGATCGTCAGGTATAATATACCGGTAGCTACGCCTCGATTCCGCTAACGTATTAGAGTTAGCTCCCTTGAGGGTAGGTATTTATTGTGATGTAAATTTATAAGCGAAATTCACGTCGTTTTCTCCAAAAATATGACGTTACGCGCGCGAATACATAACGTCACAACCAAAACCAAACCGTTAGGACAAATAACTCTAATATGTAAACACACAATTTAATGTCGGAGAAAACATAGTAGCATACTCAATACAAACTGTGGTTGGAGTGACAGGTTGCAATCCGTTAATTAACAACTAGAGTCAATGACAAACTGCATCCCTCGTGTGCAAAGCATTGCCTGTGTGGACCCCTGCTATTTTTGGAGGCTATGGTATTATTATATTGTTACACAGCCAATCACACTACACTGTCAACGGGCAAACCAATCGTACCAATACCTTTATGCTAAGCAGGTGCAAAAGCTATATTTTTACAGATTGTGGTGTGTCTCGGCGAGCAGCAAAATCCCAACACCTCCGGATATGGTTAAAATGTCTATATAGTTAAAGAAATGCGTTTTGTTTGTTGCATTTGAATCCTATTAACAGTCAGGGTAATTTGAGGACGGTATCGTTAGCTATATAATGACCTGTGTAAGTGAAGTACCTTCTTGTTTTAACGCTTTAAAAGAATGATAACGTTTTAATTGTTGTAATAGTTGGATTTTTTGTCTATACAATAATGCTATATGATTGAAACATGCTGCCGACAATCAAACAGGTCACGATATACCAACAAAGCGCAAACCGGTCGCCTCAATCCCTTTCTGGTGAGCTCTGGGGAGGGGGAGGGGTAGATATAACCTCTTTTATAGATTAGCTCTGCCAGATGACAGAACCCAGATTCTTCTGCACAGGAACGACCGCTCCAGTTATAGTCAGAGCACCGATATAATCATACAGTGATTCCCATTGGATCATCTTCAAAAGTAGCCTTTTAGATCACTTGATCAGCAGACTAATTGGTTTGACAGCAAATATATACCGTCGAGTCTGTTATTTTGGCAAGGGTGATATTTTCGCCATTTCGTAGGGCATTTCGATAATCGCGAAAATATGATCCGCGAAATGTTTGAATGCAATGTACTCATAAAGCCATATCTACAGAAACCAATCAATTTCGTTCAAAAAATGGCCCTTTTGACTTTCAGTATCGTAAAAGTCTGCCTCGAGGATTTAATCGTAAGCTCTGTTGATATTGTCTGGGATAGGAAGTAATCTATGAGGTAAGCTATATAAATATATAGCTAATTCTACTATGTATCATGATTATAAATACTGGGGTTAACGGAGTACTGGCCTTGGAAATATCGACCTGTTGATTCATGTACAGCATTAACTAGTCGGTCTGCTTATCTCATGTTGTTCATATCTCAACAATTGTAAGTCATAGTTTTCGTTTATCATAGAATTGTACTTCTAATGGTGCACCAACGATAATATATTTTTTCGATAATAAACATTACATTGTGGTAAATGTGTAGTAGTATCAGCAATGTAGAATTTCATATATGACAAGGACACAGCATTTACATACCTCAGTCTCCCAAAACACAATCGCACTCCCTATCTGTAACACATCACATGCGCAGATGAGGCTAACCGTCAATGACATTAACCGTTGATATGATATTATGTGTAATCAAATTATCAACCAAACATTGACATTAAAACACCATTCTTTCTTTATTATGCATGTAAAATAGAACTAAGGAAATGTACTGGTTAAAACATTCAATACAAGTGGTAGTTTTAGACATGATAATCGTGAGAATGTCAAAAAGTACAGATTTTCATTTGTTTCCATCTATAGGATATTTTGTTGATTCTTTAAAAATAAAAACCGTCGGATTTTTTCAAATGAAACCAATTTCCTTGCTTGCAATTATCTGATACATGTCATAATCTTGAAAGCCAGCATGCATCCCCGATGAGAGCAATCAATCTCATCGGTGAACATACACCTATAATGATATAACATGTACCGAAATCAATTATTGCTTCTTTAAATTTCACCTTCGTCATTGCTCCAAGATATTAGCGTTAGCGAAAGAAGTGTCCGCTTAATCTAGCAGCTGCTTTCAATTTTTAAATGAATGTTGTGCTTGAACTGAAGTACAGAAATTTCAAAAAGCCTATTAAATGTGTGTATTGATCACAGCCGGAGGATACCAGCATACAAATTCAGCAAGATGTAAGAATAAACACTTTTCAGATTTCCTTGACATTTCTTGAATAACGAATATTAAAAAATCACGAGATCTTGTAGAAACTGCGACACATCATTTTTATGAACACGAGACTACATATACCCAATTAGTCGAAAGAATAATTGGCTTTGAATGCAGAAGAAGAACATTGATCAAATCAACAATGCAGAGTTTTAAGAGTTATGGTATTACAATTCACCTTATAACCTGCAAGTGTCAATCCCCTATATCCCATATATTTATGGAAATACCTTGGTCGTGAAAAAAGATCATAGTAATTGGATTTTATGGTTTTAATGACTTACCAGGTATACAACTAGGCGTAATTTAGATTATATTTTTCCGGAATCATCTTCACTTCCAAAAATATTACCAGAGCGTGAAATTGGAAAAAGAAATCAGTCGTATGTGGAGTGTCAATTCTGAGTAGAGAATAAAGAAATCAAAGGCGAGCCATTAATCAATAGCAAACACCACCTTTCACCAACTCATTAGCAAATGAGGTTTACATATTAGACATGAAAGGGAGTGATACGATATCGTATATTTGCGTGTAACAGGCCATTCTTCAGTTAATCCTGTATCCCAGGAACGGAAATCGTTTACGTCTTTGTAATATTGGTGTCATCAATCAATGTATCTGATCTTACATGCAATTTAAAAAAGGAAGACTTCCCTTGACAAATCTCCATTATTTTATAATATTACCTCCTCTTGGCATACGCACAGTTCATGTCATACTCCAAACCCAAAGGGAATTTATTTCTGCCAGTGCATTGCAGGCAGGTTTGGTTGGGTTAATGAATTGTGATGTTATAAAAGTTAAAAACGTTAGACAAAATATGTAGTTTGTTTCCAGTTTCAAAATCTTTGTATGCATGATGAAAAGATTCGCATACAAATATCATGTCTGTTAAAATTGTTCATTTTCCATTAAATCTTTTTTCGCATCAATATACTGCTCAGGTGTTGTAGAGGAACAGGGATTGTTAATTGATTAAATTATAGTCATATAGACAGCTATGGCCATTACGGTCGGCCTCTTGTGTATGTAATCTGGTGTGTGTTTACGCGTGTTTTTACTTCCGGATTCCGCGATGGCAGAGTGGTTAAGATGTCCCGACATATTACCAGAATCCTTCCAACACTGGATCTTGCGTTCGAATTAAATGTGGAATAGTTTCCAGGCACTGACCGCTGGTTGGGGTTTTTTCATGGGTTTGCCTCCACCAACAAACGTGACATGTCATATCATTCTGGTTACTGATCGGACGTTAATATAATATTACCCTACCCTCAAAACCCACTTTGAAGACTGTATTTTATGTTGTGTCTCTTTGCGATAGAGGAGCATTTGTTGTCCGGTTCATAAATGACAGCGGCAGACACATAAATCCAGTTTCTAACCCATAGTTAAAAAAAACACGTCCGTTAAACCGAAAAACTAGATCGTGTCTATCGCAAAACATTTTCATATACCTTCCTCACAATATCATATCATGGAAAACTTCTCCTCGTCCCAATTTAGAATAAACAATATTATGAGGATTGCCTAGTACATGTGTCTCTTTGCTATGGTGGAAACATCGTCATCTCTATATATTTGTCGCATTGAAGCAAAACTGTGGAAATCACCAAACAGGATAGTCAGCCATCTAACTCAGGATTTCTATCTCATACTGAACACTAACAAAGGCGGATTATATTAATGTTACAGCCCTCAAGATTGCAGTGTGTCTCGGTTAGGGGATGGAGCAGAATGATAAAGAATCTACACATAACAAACTTAAAAACAAAGAAAAAACGTGTCGGTCGAGAAAGCCATTTTGTGCTAACTAACAAAAATGCTTTAAGCGTAGTGTTAAATTAAACAAAAATAATAATAGCTCGTATCAACCACTTGGTGTTAAAATTGAGACTTTAGCAATGAATTTAAGCAGAAAAGACATTAAGGAAATGGATCTTAATGCAGCCCTGAATTCGTCCTCTTTCTGCTAATAAGATACTGTTCCCTCTCGATACCATTCCCTTTAAGTGTATCCGTATCAAGAAAACAAAAAAAAAACCTCCTGAAAGAAAGTTGTTGCGAACAAAAAAAGGTTAAGGGGCTTTTGAAGATTTTTATGTATTTTTCATTCAATAACGCTTTGTCACCAGTGATGGTGATATCAGCCCAGTTGAGCATATTGGTTCATCGCGTCTATATATCATATCTATGAGGTCTAACGTTAGCAAGCATCGTATCGTCAAAACATACAGACACTTGCTATATTTTGTCCTTTTACATAAACAAGAAAGATATTATACAATGTCTTTTACGAAAAGGATAAAAAGAGACGAAATATTTAAGGTTGACTTTTGACGGTTGACAAAAATTGCTTTTGGTTACTATAAAACGTTGATGCGAGAAGCCATTTAACATCAAACTCAATTATTGATATTTTATATATTTTTACCGGGATATGACTTAAAAGATTTATTTTGAATTTTCGAACTAAACACACAAGAGTAACCGCTTGCCTTCCAGACAAGATCAATAATAGACCAATCCACCGTATCATTTCCTGAGCCCCGCCGGTAATTTCTCCAGAGGACACAAAAGGCACAACAATCGCCACTAATAATTTCTGTGTTTATCAACAGATTATGGCGACCTTATCACTGTAATACAGTTATATCAACCTATTCCACCTCACCAATATCCTTCTGGCTGGGACAACTGATCACTGGAACCCTGGCCAGGCACATAATCTATAATTCTACTCGATGTCGCCTGCATGTCTACGGCGTGTCTTTATTAGCTAACTGACATTGAAGTTTCTTTTGGAGTAAAAGTACAAACGTTAAATCTGATGTGGAGTTGACACTAGAACAGCCGAAGGGGGTATTCGTGAAAACATTACAGGAAAAGCGATTCGAATGGAAATCCAAACTTGAATAACGTTATCAGAGAACAATCGATTAAGAATACGCCAGTTCTATTACGAGTATTTCCATCGGGGAAAACTGGTCAACTTACTAAGCTGGACCGTAAAATTTAATATGTAACGGAAATTGTCGTCGCCGCTGAATAAACTCACGGAAATAACTAAGTTTCATGACGGCGGAATAAAGAATAGAAAGGGATTGATACCTGACTCTTCGTATGTCAAGACTACACAAAATAAACAAAACATACTGAGTTAGAAGATGAAAATCCTAGGGAAATTTTTGAAGAATTAATACGTTTGATGTTGATACGCTAATATCCATAGTTATAAGGCGCATGCACATAGACATTTATCTGAATCTATATAAGGCTTAATTGCTACATTGTAGATATAAAAAAAACTAAATGCCAAAGGTGGTTTTAGGTAAATAAAAGAGTCATATATATAAATAACAAATCATATTCCATTTTAGTTGTAGCTGGAATTATAAAGTGAGTATGATGTTTCGCAACGTATTGGGATTGCTTTGGGTTTGTGTAAAAAGTTTCGCTAATTTAATGAAATCAAAATTGCGAAATTCGTAAGATGTCTTCTTTACCCATCTTGATTGACAAAACACCGCATTTCATGAGATGAACACTTTCAATAGGCACATGAGGGGAGAAGTTTGTCCTACTTACCAAAGTCCCTGATATCAGCTAGGTATATGTAATTTATACAATAAGAATATCCAGTGATTGTTGTTTGATGATAGTCCGGTTCTTTACTCGAACACGAGATGTCGTTGACATTTGCAATTTAAACAAAATATGAAATGTTCAAAAATAACTTCTTAATCGAATTTTTACCTTTCTGTGATATCAATATTGTTTTTAAAACGTTACATTGTATATTATATATAGAAACTGGTTTTGCTATAAAGTGATATATCGCCATGGTAACCGATACATTGCCACGACGTGAGTTGATACATAAAGGTTGTCGTAAAATCACTGTCGAACACACGCACGGCCTGGAGCTACGGGCTGTACCGTTTTTGGAAACCTGACAAATCAGCCAATTGTTCCTATTATGGAAAGGACAGTCCATATTTATAGAAGAGACGTTTAATTTAGGGAAGGGATGAAATATTCTAATAGGTTCGTGTCGTCGACAGGGACTGTTATGCTATTGTATAACGGAGCCATATTAAGCACGGGTAATTTTACATGTGGCCGGCATCCACCTGTCTGGCTTCAAGGAGGTTATTGTGGCACCGTAAAATAATAGAAAATGCGCTTTATAGGTGATGGTGACAGTGTGAAACACACATCTGGAATTAATTTTCTGATTAATAAGTGTTCACTAATATATATTCTAGAGTTTCTTGATATAATACATGTATGTAAATATGTAATGTTTTATGTAGTATAAATACTAAAATATGTTTAATCAAATACGATATGTTCAATGTGACCGCTTTGAAGGAAAAATGGTTTTCCTGACTTATACCACTAGTCATCCAACTATAGACCGTGAGGTAATGTTAAAGGGACCACGACTTATCAAATACATTGTAACATATGACAAAAGAAACCCTAGAACTTATGCAGGAGGTTATAAATCACAGAATCACAATACGCATATTTGTCCTTTCCGACCAGCAATGGAGGTATCAGAATGACAGGACATTAGAATGACATCACACGCTCTTCAAATTGGCAACAGAGACATGAGACACATCTCAATACAGACAGATTCCGTCATCTCCACCATCTTTTCAAGTAATCGAATGACCACAATTTCTCACAGGACCTCAATCTAACCAACAGGCCGTTTATAGTGTCCTTACTGTATACTCATAAGCGGAGTGCTGCACTCCGATCATCAGCCCAGCTATCCTAAACAATTGGTTTTGGGGTCTTATGTCGATAGCACTGTAACCATGTACGAAGAAATCAATTTCTATGTATATTCCATTTTTTCTTTGACACTTATGACATTTGCTACACGCCACTGTCAAATAAGATAATTCATCAATGTCTCAAAATGAAGACATTCAGGTTTTACTAACCAGTGGAAATATTTTTAGCGTGTCCAGAACTCATTTGACATTGTCATCTTGATACCAGTGACCGATTTGTCGACTCCGTACACAAGGCCACTCACGTTAAATATATGCTGTTTTCCCGGCTTAAATTAAAATGGCTCACATTTTTTACACAGCAACCGAATTGTGTCTACAAGAGCTTCACAATATACGTAAAGGATAAATAAATTATCATTTCGTATTTTGTACTACAATATTTATTATTTCATTTATTAAGCGGATGGTCAAGTCATAGGATACTAATCTAAATTAGCATGTCTTGAAAATAGTAGCAGAACACATACTGACATTCCGTTTCAAGCAACAAATCTACAAGGAGACACATTGGTTGATTTAGAAACGTCATTTCACCGTCCCATGGTAATTCCAAGAAGTGTCGACGAGGCATGCGCAGTATTTACGTCTGCTAAATACTTATCATATTTTGGCGCCTGTGGTTTACTCATATAGATGTGATTACGCTGCTTTATTAGTGGGTCGAGGTGCATCAATTATATCTTTAAGTGCACCTTTTCAATGAGCAAGGGGGGTATAACATTTTCATCGAATATGTTTGGAATTTGCAGAATTTAGATAATGAAAAGACAAAAGGATGTGTAGGGAACGGTCTAGAAACATACTTCTTGATGACGAGATTAGTGTTTATGTCTTTCACAAGGCACGTGACTTCCCTAATTTCCAGGAATCATGTAAACAAGAGATATAACCTATTGAACTAGATCACACGACCGGACTTCTCGGATCACACTTGTTTGTCTGGTCCACGGGCCTGTAGACCTGTCCAATCGGATTTAATCACAACTAGGCTGAGTAATCAGAGTAATTAAAATCACGATACATGTTGTACGGCAGCCGAATTCGGGAATACACCAGCACACGTTTTAGATTGTATTTATTATCTCCTGTGGATATCTGACAGGATAAAATTAGTATGGGCATGGAAATGTATAAAACTTTCAGGAACATGATTTAAAAAATATATTCAAGAGGAATAGACATTGAGGTATATTAGATATGGAGTTACTTTAACAAATGTCATCATAATTACGTGATGTTAATTCAATATAAGAAGATCGACGGCGATAGAAGGCTAATCTGAATAACGCGATGTTGAGACAAATAATATTGCAAATGCTTTACCGCCTCAGTGTTTCTAAAAATCGAAACCTCGATTCGAAATGCTAAATATCGACATCCACGTGAGCATGAATTAGTCGATGAGTAGAAAATTGGAGAATATCTATATATAACAAATGAAGAACTTTTGATATAATATTTTGTATGATGTTTTACTACCCATGAAGAATAAAACAAAACAAACATAATTTTATTCTATCATGACTGGTATATCGATACTCCCTTATACCTACAGGTGTAATACTGGCTGGTCTACGGCAACACAATCATGACGCCTGAGGCTGTATTGCATGGCTATCTATGCAATAAAGCCTCGTGACGTCACAGCTTCAACAAAATAACTATTTTCTTGGTACAATTATCTCTTTTTTTTAAGAAACTAGACTGGATTTACTTACATACAACGGGATTTGCGTTGAAAAAATGTGATTTTCATGTATTGAAAATTAACTTGCAGTCGCGTTTTTTTCATTTCTTTTTCAAATTGCGGTAAATCATATTAGTAAAATTGCATTGAAACGTCGAAGTATTCGTGAAAAAATACTCGTTCATATGTGGATATGAAAGCGTTTTACATTCTTTACTTACCACCACAGAAACATCACCAACGCGTATAACACTAGCATAGCCATGTCCATTCAGTAACCCCGCATTGCCCTACTTCCGCAGCAAAGGAGCATCAATAAAACAATATATGAGAGAACTGTCGCCAACTAGTGGCATCAACAAGTTGATATGATTTCAATATCAATGGGAAATCAAAATAAAACATAACATTTCCTCTTTATTTTGTATATCCCTCTTCCCCAATAAAACAAAATGTTAAATTCCTTTCGTTGTCATATTGTCATTTCCCAGATAATATGTACATGTAATTAAGACATTGATATTTTCATTTATTACTGTAATTTACTGTGATAGCGTATTTATTTCTCATTATTTAAATTGATTTGACCTCGATAACCTGATTATTGGTGTTTTTCTGTTCCTGTTTGCAGTCTGTATTTCAATCCTTTTAGAACTATCCCGTTCTACCATCAATTGTACGACACAGATGTCTTGTAAATATCATATAACCCTCTATTAGATACGGTTTACACTGACGAATAGCTCCGTTACATCTATCGGTAGCCTCATTCAATTCCAATATCAAAAACCATCAATTTGTAGCGATTCTAAACACAATTGTTTAGTTCTCCACTTTATCACCGTGACAGTACCGTAATGCTAACTTACTAAAAGGCATTAGTTGTCGGACAGACAGATAAATGTTCCTTTGACAAAGCCATGTAATAAATATACAGTGAAG
The DNA here is from genome assembly GCF_041381155.1 of Argopecten irradians. Classification (NCBI taxonomy): domain Eukaryota; kingdom Metazoa; phylum Mollusca; class Bivalvia; order Pectinida; family Pectinidae; genus Argopecten; species Argopecten irradians. The sequence goes on along the minus strand of NC_091140.1, from coordinate 44,168,799 downwards.
GCCAAAACGTCCTGATGGCATATTAAAAGTCACTTAATCTTTCATAACGAAATCAGTTTCTTCTCTTAACCTCTTTATGGAACGTGCCATGGTCCATTATTGGTTTCTCAATTAAATCTACTGTTTTAGGCGTTGCATTCTAAAATGCTAGTGTTAAAGATATTTGAACTTATTTTAACTCATTTCATAACAAATGTACATGTACATACACAACATGAAGCTTTGTAGGAAAATAAGGAGACATAATTCATGGTATTTCGTTAGGGGAGCGAACGCTCAATTTATTGCCTAATAAAAGCAGCTTTGAATTGCACGTTAGAGTACATTATTATTGAGAAGCATCATAGGGTTTCTCCCTAAGCATGGTCATTATGATTCCGTACAAACATCGTCTACTTTGGTATTAATTAGAAACACCGCTGTCTGAAAATTAATATACACTGCATAAGCAAGCATTTATGGGATCGATGTTTCCATGAAGTTCCATTCCAAAAAGGAGAAAATGTTCATTTGATATTTTTCTTCAGGTTCAACATTTTAAACGGGATATATTCCCACGATCAAAATAGAAACATGATATTTCTGGCATAATGCGAAATAGTTCTTAATAATGTTTTTGACAAAAATAGCATTCTGATACATTCAACACTTCTATTAAAATGGAATTTATGAATACTAAAATATCTTCTTTGACATTTCATTTGAAATTGTCAAGCCAGTGGCAGCCAAACACTATGCTGTATAAACAGGAAACATTTCAAAAGTCTGAGTTTCAATTAGCTAGTATTCCCGTTTTATGTCTTTGTCAATGTGCTTGAATGTATGTCTTGTCTGCCTTTATTGACAACATCGGAACTTTACGAGACTGGCGGAGGACAGAGGAGAGTAATTAGATTCTCGGGTCTAGAGTTAATCAGATTCCTGAGATTTAATTGGAAGTGGTAACAGCGCCATTAATGATTAGAGACATGTCCACAGTATGGTGTGAAGGTTCACCGTCGTGGAAAGTTCATCGTCAGTCAGCGCATCCTCGCTCGCTAATACCAGCTTTGCCAATTGTTTACTAAGAAGTCTATGCGTTCACTAATCCTGAAAGTATAATGTCGAATATGGCCGTTATAGACATTAAATGTAACATTTGCATATCTATTAGCGGTATCGATACGCACAGTATACAACCAAGATGTTGCTGTAAGGAACACTAGAGTGATGCTGCTGCTTTGCCGCCGACAGGAAATATATGTGTGATTGGTGCTTCGGGCCAGACAAAGTTTAATAGTGTTCCGTAATATAAGGCAAATGTATATCAAGGACGGCCGACGACAAATATAGACAGGAATATAAAACGTATCAAAGAAACCCTACCGAAGGATACTATAGTGTATAATCAATTCCGTAGTCCCGAATGCTCTCTATTTCTGACTGGAACCTTCTGATCGAAACTAGAATAAATCATACATAATTTTATTTTATATTTAAGGATATCGCATAGCACATGGGCGATTCATTAAAATATTAGTATATTAATATTGATATCAATGTTTTATATTAAATTGACTTCAGTATTTCTTGTCGACAAGTGAGGAGAAACGTGCGTGTAGAAAATAATTAAATTTAAGATTTTGCTAAATTATTTCAATAAACATATGAACATATCCCCATCCGAAAGTAAACATATTTCATTTTTACAGTAGCCCTCCACTAACGCTACAGCAGGTATATTACCATTCCAAAACTCATATTATTTATTCCGTACAGAAAATGTGTTGAGATGCTGTTTTTTCCTCGTGCATCACATCTGCACAGGTGTTCTTTAGATCTGATTTTTCATATTGCACGTTTGTCGGTTATGGAAAGTAGTTAGTGCACAAGGTTCTTGTTTCATTAAGATATCCCTCCAAACGACCTGATATGGTAACAGAAATAAAAGTACTTTGGTTGTGAAATGCATGGAAGGTATGCTTTAAGTTTAGTGATGATGAATAGTAATAAAAAAAATAAGTAGGATATGAGTTTGTTGATTTAATAATACTGTGTGAATATATTGTATTTTGCATTAATGTTTACTTATGTCACATTACGTATTTGCCACGAAATGAAACATCACTTTATCGCAAAGTTTGTCGTTGGCTGGTCGCAAAAATTTCCAAATTATCATTTTTGAATAGATGCCATCTCTAAGGATATTCCTTTTGTGCATGAAAATAAAATGGTATTGATACGATGTGAAGATAAACAAATTAATCATTGTAATAGCATGTACTTGTAACAGAATTTCGCAGGGATGAACTTTCATCACCATAAATGACTTGCTTTTGCATCTGTTCCATTGGGGAACGACTTTACACAATAAGGTTTTGTACATCTGGTTCAAATTCCGCCTAATACCAGTATCTTGAATATCTTACGCTCTTCTTAGATTATTTATAATTTGTTTCTCTGTCTTGGTTCTGTCACTACGCACCGCTATTGTTTGATTATTTTTTCGTCCTTGACCCATCTGAAGCTGGCGTGGTGGCATTGTTTCTCTTTGATAATGTTTATGCGGGTCTCCAGCTATCAGCACCCCTTGGATTACGTTGGCAGTTCCTTTGCTCCGTAGTCTGCCAGGCGGTTGTGTATAGCTGTACAGATCGCATGTGTCAGTATCACCGTAACTTTACTAACAACTGTTTTCTGATTTATCGCACACAGTACTGGAACAATTAAATGTTCAAGTCTTGTTTGTAAACCCCCTAACAGTTGTTTCACAGCAGGATTACAGGTTAGACGTTTCACTGTCTGGAGTTTTTGTTCCGACGATACAGCTTGCAGATTGATATATTTAAGTGCACATGATCTTTGGCATTCCATCTTTGTCTTCATTGTCTGGTATTGCTAATCTTCTTCTTCTATGGGTCCGACAAGGGACCAGAACAATGAATTTTTTTGTATTTATTTTATATTGTCAAATGTATATTGCTCCCTGTCCCCATTGCAGTGCTGGGTCTTCATCATTGGCAGATATATTTTATATTGCAATGGATAATATTATTTCAGAGCTTCCAACTAACTGTAAGGTAATAAACATTAAAACGGCGAGTACAATGAAGTTCTACAGTAAAACCACATTGTCACGATTACATGAACTGGATTTTTCTCTTGAGAGCTTTCAAAACCACAACATTCCTTATAGGTGTAAATTATAAATTTGCACTGTCTGACATCGTAATTTGTCTACAAACAACCGGCCTAGATGTTCAAGAAACTAAAACATCTTCTCTTTTCGTTGATTTTAACTTCTCTTTTTAACTTTATCAGCATCTTTATTTTCCAGGTTTTTTCTTCTTTCAAACATTATTTCACTGAAATAATTAGACTGTAGATTGTGATATTACTCCAATTGTTTATCAGCGACAATAACACGACATCATTGTTAAATAATATTAAAGAACTTTGTTTGTTTATTTCGTTGGGAAATCATTTCGCGATGTTTTCTTCTTATTTATCAATTAGAATTACTCGCGAACTTTTTTAAAGTAGTAGTAAGCTATGCAGGTTATTTTTCTAACCATTTTTTCATTTTTTTCTGTGGATATCAATTTTATTACACAATAAAAAGTGTGGTTTTATTTTAACGGCCAAAAGAAATAAGAAACGTTCCTGTAGTGCATGGTTAGTCAGTTCTAAATTCCTTCAGCATGACTGATGCATCCACTTTGTTTTGCAAGCTTGCACCGTTCGTATCTTAAATTGTATCTTCCGTTACTTTCAAAACCAATTGAATGAACAGGACATTCGTCTGTCGCTCAGACAGTGCATGCTATACAACGGTGTAATACGTATCTGTAAAATAGCTGAAATGATTCTGATATATGGTTTCCAGCAGGTACACATAAACTAAACTCGTCATATTATGACGAAGTAACTGCTATTTGTGGCAGGTGTCGTCAGAATCCATGCCATATGGTATATGAATATAACTAGCAACGATGAGGAAAGAGAGAAAAATGTTGTAAACGGGATGAAATGCACATGTGTTATCCAAGATAAAAATGATCAAAAATGAGACTGAAAGGTTTCCGACAGGTATGCAAATGCAGCATGCTGCACAATATGTTGTATACTTTACCACATCAATAGCCTGTTTCCGATGGCTTGGCTTCACGTTTTAGGCGTATATACTGTGAAAATGTAACAAACGTTTTCTTCTTCCCAATGACTCCATTATAATCCATTATATGGGCAGTGACATTTATTTATTATTATACAGGTGAACTGTTTCATAAAATGTATTATCCGATAATCTAAACATTTTTCAATACTAAATCGTACCAGGTATTTTTATGAGTTACAATTCAATGATTTCATAAAGTGATGGTAATCCATTCTGTCTTATCAATTCGGTTATCAAACATTCTTCCCTTTTTCAATGTTATCATATTTTCCTATAAGTAATACTTCAAAGTGACTGTTAAATATTACACCCTCCAATTAGCAACATATAGCAATAAGGTCGGGATCCTGTTGTGATGCCAAACAACAGCTGAGTGAGATCAATGCGCTTCGCGATATCGAAAGGTAATGGATATGTTTAACTGAAATCAATGCCATTGTGACAAACATAACGAATAGCTTCTTTTAAACACCAGGTCAAACGCAATTGTGTAATGAATAAATATAATCAAAATATATCATTTTAAAACATGATATATAAATATAAAAAAGAGCAAGAGTCCTACTTTTACAAAGAAACGCGACAAGACAATACCTATCCTTCCAAAACATAAGGACAATCACTCATGTAACGTATTGCATACACGGGATGCCGTCATGATATGATTATAGCTGTTAATAGGACGTTTTTCTTTATCGACCAAACAAACAACAGTATTAGTGGTTCTATTTACAACCAAGATCATTTAAAGATGACCCCCCATCCGCCCCCATCTGTGCAATGTTTTGAGGTGTGTGGATGTCTGTATGTTGTAGAAGGCGGTATATTCGTGTTGTGTCTCCTTGTGATAGTGGATGGCTTGCCCTTTTATAGCGCTATCTCACTGAAGCATGCCGTATGACGCAATATATATGGCATACAAGGAAGACCGTCACTACAAGATTGCAGCTGTTGATGAGATGTTTAAAATAATCGACCTATCTTTCAACTAAAATCTCTTCCTTTATTAATGATAAATGACAAGTTTGATATTATGAAATGTGTTATCTGATATTATTTAAGTGATAGCATATTCAATTTTCACATTACAAAAGTTGAAATTGCTTCCTCACTCCGAAACTATTTAATTATTTACAAGAACATCTTAGATTTCGATATTGGACAATTTAGTTTCAGAGACTATCATTCAACACCGATCATAATGTAATCAAGCAATAACGCGGTTATCGTCGAATCACAAGGGTGAAATAATATTCCTAGCTTGACATTAATCACTTCTACCCCCTGAGAACTTACACGCATCACATTCATTCGCAGTGTAAATTGTGGTTTATCAGATTGCACTAGCTGACATTTTAATATGGTCATACAGCTGTGGACTTTAGGTTAATCTGAAAGTATTCCTCTTTCTGTGCAATAGTTCTTAACATGTACATTTTGATTATGTTCCTTCTTCGAAATAATTTCCTAGGTTGTTTTATATACATGTACATGAAGACTCCTACAATCCGCTTCAAAAGTCATTCTATTTAGCCTGTAGTTATATTTTATATATTTGAAAATTTATATTTGAAAACATATCTTATGGTTATTTTATATAATAAAAAATTTAAAAATTGTCTTTTACGCACCCAGATAAATGGTTTTTTTCAATAAATATACTCTGCATGCTATTGATATAGTTTAGCTATAACCTCTGTATAATTAACATAAGTTTACTCTGTACATTATATTTTAAACAATCAGAATGGAAATGGTAATCACCACCCCTCCTTTTATCGACTAGATTAAGATGCAATCTCCCGTTTTGTAATTTTATCTAATTTACCGATTGTGTGTATCACTTCAAAGAGAATGTTACAAAATTAAACCTCTAATCAGTAACACACACCAATCAGGCTGTAAGTACGGTTACAGAGTAACAACAGCTGGTACAGGTTTCAACGCTACGGAAAATCGACAAAATTTTAGCCTTATTTGGTACAAATATATTTAATTACCGGCAATATTCAAAATACAATGGCCCTGCAGGTAGGGCGTTAGAATTGTACCTGCTGCCCCTATTGCATGATCGTAAAAGGCGACTAAATTTAGGATCTTATCTTTTCTCTTCTTCCTAACTGACTTTATCTTTCCTAATGCCTTCCTTGGCATCGCCTCACTTTTGGCCTTGAGTTGAGCGTTCGCCCCTGTGAGGAAGGCTCTGGGTTCTGTCCCCTGGCCGAGACACACCAAAGTCTATAAAAGTGGTAGTTTCTGCTCCTGCTTAGCGCTCAGCATACAGGGATTGGGACGACTGGTTCGCCCGTTTGTCAGTATGTGACCGGGTGGGATGTGTTGCTTGGTGTCTTCGGCAGCATGCTTCAGTGATATAGCACTATAAAAAGGGCAATAGTTCCACTATACAAGAAGACACAACACGAATATACCGCAGTCTCCCAAAACACGCACCTCGCACAACATACACGCAACACTACGCATACATGGGAGGCCGTCCTTACATGACCATAGCTGTTAATAGGACGTTAATAAATCAAACAAACAAACAATCATAATACAAACTTAAAATCGTTAAAATGGAGATCAACGAAAGCTCCATAAGATATTTAAACCAAGCGTCCGGGACAAGTAAACGTTCCTTGTTCCATCGATATGGATGCGGGTTACATTTGAGTCAAATTGTTATGTCAAAGAGTATCGTGTTACAACAAAGAAGCCGAAAGCCGAATGAAGATGCCGATCATGTCTGACCGTATTTCGTAAACAGAAGCGTAATACGTCTGATATTAACGACCTTGAAATTTCCATATTTTTTCTCAATATGTGCTTTCTTACAACCTGAAAAAAATATACCGAACTAATTAACAGCGCATTTACTGGTATTTGAGAATGGAAATAGTATAACCTACGTGTAGTTTACTGAGCTTACAGTGATAGCATATTGCGACATAGCGTTACATAATTCGATATGTTAGCATAGTCCATACTATTTGATTGTCTAAAACATATTATAAAGTTGTACAAATTGATATACTCATTTTCGCGTATGAACACAAATCGCTTATTTCGATGGCAAATAATGAAAAAGCAAAAACCATCGCCGCAAAAGTGTGTCAGGCATATGTTACGAAATTAAATCTACAAATCGCAGTTAGACATGAAAATGTTAAATCAAAATATCGACTAAAAATTATATGGGTAAGCAGCAATCTTATCAGATGTAGACGTTCTCGCGATAACCCGTCACGATCAATTACATAATTATGTGTGGGAGGTGGTATAATATATGAATTGATATCTACAAAATCATCTTTAAATGCAAAACGCTAACATATTTCTACGTAGTTTTAACATAGGAAAAGGAAGCAAGACCCGAATTACATTTTTTTAAATGGTTCGTTTTTGCCATATAGACTATAGACATGTAATGTTTCCTTTTCGATGATTTCGATCACTGTTGTTTGTATAATCGTGCGATATATTTTCTTTTGCTAATCTATAATATGTGCATTTACGAACTGTTCCTTTACTACATGGCGTGATTCTTTGTTGTATTTACGTGCTAGATTGCAATGTATTTGCTCACATCTATCCTTTAATACTTATTTTTCTCACGTTTCATCACACCATATGCTTGCTGCTGCAAATATTGATGCTTCCGAATTATAAAGTACCAAAATAATCACCAAGTTTCACCAGTAAGTAACAGTATCCACACGACGAACCTGATGTAGAGGTTTAAACAAATGACTAAACCTCTGAAGTTTCACTCTTTGAACTCGGACGTAAATAATAAGATTGACGTGAGCGGCGCGAGCTAATGTAAACTTTTGTTATATACTTGAGGGGATGAGTCACAAAAGTTTTAAAACAGACGGCACATCAAAATTATCAGCAGACAAATTTGGGGAGATTTCCCAGGTGGAGATGGCTGGGGAGAGGTATATCGGTGAACTGATCATGGATTTTTTTGTTGCCAAATTGGAGGAGATCGTCTGGAGATTTGACCACAATGCAATAAAATTAGCCAACAAGGTCAAGAACGCCGTGCACATGGCATACGTTTTATGGTTAAAGTGTCTGTAGAGAATGCAACTGCACTTCAATAAAACATCAAAGTTATTCAAGTAATCTAATTTTTCATAAATGTAGCCTTTGAAAATACCGTGATTTGGTTACCGCTGAATCGCGGAGGGCAGACTAGTAAGGATAGGTAATGCTTATTGTGATTTATAACAGTTCTCTTCAATGGAAAGCAAGCGATTACGGGACAAATTATGTTATACTGACATTAGAGTACGGTATGTCTATAACCGATCGGGCCTTGTTTATATTATTTATGAAATATACTTTTTTACGGTGATCGAATGATTATTTATCTAAAAATCCTCTAGCTTATACGTTTTTGGGAATCAAACCAGCCCGTCCTTAAATGCCATTGGTCTAAATTTGTTATGTATTGCACATGTCGGTGGTTTAGAGATATATGTTATCTCCTGTCTGTATAACTCTTTTATTCTTTGTCTTATTAACAATAAAAAGATAACCTTTTAAAAAGGAGACGTTTATATAAACATCACGACATTACAATTTACTGTCTGCATGTTGAGGATAAGAGTTTAAATGATGGAACACTAATCGCTCGTATATCAAAGGTTCAGGTTTTAAGGGTTAGTTGTAGAATGCAGACGCCGTAACTACTTGACCACCCAGCTCAGCATCTAGACCACGATACAGACTTCGAGGGTTATTAGTGGTTGGGATGTGTTATTACCACTCGCTTACCCCAACTACAATTAGGAGTGTCGCCATGTTTTAATGAGAGTGCTGCAGTTAATACATAGTCAGTCATATCAGTCACCAATCAGTGGCTGATGAAGAAATGTCTTCAGGATATCTTTGAATTGAACTCTAATGATGTATATCATTACCTCATGCATTGACAAAATAAACGTTCAGATCCATCCTCATGTTCAATTTCGCTATGACATATGTAGCCGACTGAATATTAGATCATAGCGACACCGGTGGTTGATGAAAGTTGTATACATTATTTTCAATATTATATTCCTCACGGAGTCGAATAATTAAATTAAATCTGGCATACATTATGTTGCAAAAGTTCTCTCTTTAAGGTAGATTTCCACGGATATATTCCAGTTTTGATAATAATTCATATTAAACATGAAAGCCAAACTCCTCGTTTATCGAACAAATAATTACGTCATGCTGTTGACTGTTTACAAAAAAAAGCCCCGAGGAAAAAGATGGCTGATAACCATGCACTCGAAACTCGACCCTGGCTGTGTAGCGGTAATGAAGCACTGGCTCATCGCCACGTGGTCAGGTTCATCTTCAGTACTTAGCGAGAGAATCACTCACAGGCAGTCTCCCTCTATAGTATGTTCAATATCAGGCGTACTGTTATATCAGGTATTGGTACTTAGCACCCGCGGGCACCAGTGGTTGTTGACGATGTTATTGATAGTGTGACGTGATTCTCATTTAAACTGTCAGTGGTTGTTGACACATTTACGTCAGTGTTATTGTGATACATTCTACAGTGGATATTGATGTCAGCTACTGAACCTTCTTCCCGCGATCATTGACGATGTTCATTATAGCTTTGTTGTGATCTTGTTTGAAATCATCGCCTGGTTTGAAGATCAATTACATGGATAAGGCTTTATGATAAAATATATATATAGCGATCACCTAGAAAAATGTTTATTGATTTGGCTTGAAATCTTCGCCTATTCTTGGATATACCTGTTCTGTTACATATAAGCAACGCTGCGCGATCTCCTAGATGTGATGTGATTTTACCTGATTCTGATGCTATTTAAAGTGTAATGATTCTCTGGAAAAGCTGTGGTGTGATTTTGCCTGAAATCCTTGTTTGACAATTTTGATGTCAGCGTTTTATTGTCGTTCAATCAATAGCATAGTGCGATCATTTGTAAAAGCTGTGTAGTGATTTCGCTTTCTTTCTGCTACTGGTGTTTTTTCAGCTTGTTTTTGACTTTACTATATGTATCTTACAATAATCTGGGTGATGATATTCTGCTTTGAACCGTCTGTTCCATTTGACACTACTGTTTCGACCTTGGATGTTATCATCTAATATGCCAATGGTACGTAAATACATTTGTGAAAAGAAAATAAAGCACGAGAAAATTCAGATAAATTATAATGCTGCTCCCGATGATGTTTTTTGCATTTAAACATCTAGCATTTTCCGTGTACGAGAGATATATTTACATATAAATAGTTTGATACTTAATCAGACTTTGTAGAAATATTCATCCAATATTTACATCTCGTTATCATTCCACATGATTTGAGACAATTTACATTGGATGAGCAGTGTGTTATAGGTAAATACATGTTTCTATACCAGTCCGGAAATCCATGTCAGCTGCTATTTGATCCGTGATAAGACTTTTGAAGAAAAAAAATGAAAATTGCCATGTGCACCACAGAGATATGTTAACGATAGCGAGTTTTTTTACGTTGCAGATATTTTCACGTATAGGACTGATGCTTGTTTACTCGGAGAAGACATATAGGAGACCAACCTCGTCTGTGGGTAAGTCAACACAGCTGTCTTTTATCGCAAAGGAGATCTTAAATGAGTAGTGCTATGTTATTTGTTTCCTGATATGATAATTATCTTGATAATTAATTATGTCATAACGCTTAGTCATTGTGGCATCAGTTGCATATTAATGGGGTATATTTCGCGTTGCAGAGACTTATGTGATTAGTTTTGTCACATACGTAATACACTGCAATTTTTGTATATGCTTATGTTGCTAATAACTTGAAGCGGTCTTTGTAGGCAGTACGGTACGGGATATCCATTGTGACGTCATAATATGAACAAATGACGTGATTCGAAGATGGCGTTTCAAAATAGCCAACTTTTGAGTAATTCACTTATTTTGACCATGAAACAGTGTAAAGACTCGCTTCATAAATGTTTTGAAAAACCCGGTAACCATACATACACGAGCTATTATATTTCAGCGAAATTCGCAAAACTTTCACTGGAAAGTGTAGGAACTATTTGGATAAAATGGTTTTCTTAATTGCGATTGCAAAGCAACAACAAAAAAGAAAATCTACATATACAACTTTTCCCTATAGAAAACCAGAATATCAAGTAGAGAATATTCGTTGCACTTTTATCTTAAGTTTAACTGAAAAGTAACAATTTCAGTTAGATATCCAAATATCTTGTGAAAGGCCAGTCAGTCAAATCGTTAGTATTCAGTAACACGCGTCAGATATACACTTCTAAATCTATTAGCGATTAACGGGATAACTTATACGTCGGGTCTATCAGCGTCGGGAGGGTATCAGTTCTTTGATCTGGAGGTTAGATTACGGTACAGTGCAGTCATCCCGTTGTGATTGTAATCAAACATGTGTATATAGATTATATCAGGGTGAATACCCTTACCTTAAGAATCAGTTTATTCTATCACATATATATCACGAAAACCTAATTGGCGATAGAATTAAACTTTTTATAAAGACCATCTGTGTTATATGACCACTCTCTTAACTAATTCACCCCTAAAATATCATAATGGACAGGTCTAGTCTTTATGTAGGTAGAGCATAAATATTTCTTCGGGAGTGACCTGTGTATAAAGACCTCTTTTCAATAAAGTATAGTGTCATTTTTGTATTCTTTATAAAGAAGCTGAACCAATTCTAAAATCTAAGGGGTTGCAATGTAATTACAAAATGACAAACGCAATTTATCGAAACATGTAAATGTAATTGGTTATGGTTAAATCGTTATGTCATATTGAGGTTATTACAAGGTCATACTATCAATTAAATTTTTAATGATTAAAACACTTTTCTCTAAAATTGTCTTTGACATCATAATCGAAAAATTGCAAATATGAACGACATGAGTCTCGCAATTGGGTCAATGCAAACGACTGCCTTAAAGAATCTCTCTAGATTTGACCTATCATGTGTCTTTTAGGATGACATGGCTATCCGAAATAATCTAAGAAAATGCCTACTATTCAACAGCCTTTATGTAAAGCCGAATTCTTAAAGGAATTTCCCTTGATAGTTTCAACATTGCCGGAAAGCTCAGTATCATTACGTCACGTTTCCTAATGTAGAAACAAGTCAAAATAGATTGATATATTAAGAAATTTCTCTGTGAAATTTGATGCTTATACGTACGTTTACCTTACGGAGTTAGTGAAAAAAAATTCTTTAATACTCGACGTACAGGTAAATGATCTGTTTGACTTCGGGTCACAGCAGGTAGCTATTTATGATGTAGTGTGATGAAAGGCATTGTCTTTGTGATGGAAAACAAAGCCTAAGAAAGTCAATATAATCCTTATATGAACACTTTTAGAGAAATAACATTCTTTGATGAGGAAATGTCAAGAGCCACTTTACCGACTAGCGATATCTATTATGGTAGAATGATGGCATTCTTCACTACAAGTACAGCATATTGAATTACTTATGGAAACCCGTTGGCGATGTCAGAACACATAATTGCAAAATAATTATTGGCCAATTATTCATGCACGTTCATGTATATTTCACAAAAGATTACTCACGTGAAGGGATCTTCTGAAATGCACTTCCCATACTACACGTGTAAGTAGTAAGAAGTGGTTTATTGGTTTCATCGCTATTGTGTTGATACTTTTTAAACGTCTAGAGTGATGCAAGGACATGATTGTACAGTCACGTATAAAATTAGAAATTTAGCTAAATCATAATACTGCTTATTACACCTATTTATCATCTCTTTATAATAGCGAAATACGAGTGTTGCCATAAACATACAACTAATAAAATAATTTGTTTACTTCTTATAGTTTCGGTTTCATTTGTACACTTATGCTAATTTCACAAAGAAATATTTTAAAAATCACTTTTGTTATCTTCTGGTTTAGTATGATAACTACCCGGGTTTTTTTTAATTTAAAACATAATTCTACAAGGAACCGCAATCTTGTTTCATTTTTTTATCATCATGACATATAACAATGACTAAAACCATACGTCGACTATACATTTCTATCTCTATAGATATACAGAATGCGCGAAATCTTGATAACGCCAATAAAAGAACAAATATTTATCCCATATCATAAGTTCCTGGTTCAGTAAATTTCCTTCTAATAGGTCATTGTCATTGCAAACCGAGAAGGTATCAAGTGTTATTGAGTTGAATGGTATATTACTAAACCTCGAACATATAATGCGATAGTTTGAAGTACACAGGCATAACTCAAGTGAAGTAAGTGTTCAGCATTTTACTATGCGTGCGGGTAATATAATACTGGTTTAATCAATTAAACGTGAAGATATTCACTACCGTCATGACGTAACTATCATCTCCGAAAAGTCAAGGTTAAATGTTATCGGTTTTAAAACTGAAAAACAACATGGCTTTTTTCTTCTTTTCGTTCTTAATACTATTCAAGATTGATATTCTTGAGTCAGTATTAGAACAACATCAGTTGAACAATTTTTATAGATAGTAATTTTCGGGAAATGTACTCATAATGAAAATTAAGATGCTTTTAATAAACATCATGTAAATTTAAGTTATGAATACCAACAATTCTGGATCTATACATGAAGATGCATTTCGCGGATGGTTTGTTTACACGTTTTTACAGAAATATTTGACATACTTCAGAACAATAGTACTATAATTAACCTTTACACGAATATGCTTCGTATAGATTGGTTGTTTGTTTGCTTGATTAAATTAACGTCCTTTTAACAGCAAGGGTCATGTTAGGACGGTCTCTCGTTATTGTGGTGTGTAGCGCGTATGAAACGTGTGTGGTGGATGTTTTGGCAGTCTGCGGTACGTTCGTGTTGCGTCTTCCTATATAATGGAATTCTTGTCCATTTTATAGTGATATAACACTGAAGCACAGAAACAGACGTTGACCTCTATATCATCAGTGAAAATCTATAGAACAAAATAAAAACTGGAGCATTCCTCCATAAACAACATTCGTAATATTTAAAATATATCTGACTAATATGACTGAAGGCAAGGCCTGAAAGGGTGCAGCCAGATGTTTTAATATGAATCATGCACGGCATAGGAAGAGCGAAGCTCTACTTGTTTATTTTATTTTATTTTACATATAGAAGACATAAATTTAGAAATAAAAGGACACATTTTAAACTATAGAAGTATATGATGTAACAATTGTCTAGCATAAACTCAAAGAAATGAACTCAAAGATTAGGATTTCTCTGTGTCCATTCTAGTGGCGCGTATGCGAATCCTATGATTTCGCTCCATTTGTTGCTCATCTTCGCCTTATTGGATGTTTTGACTGTAATCTAAATTTTTTAATTTTCAAAGTGTTATTATTTGAAAAATATTTTTTTTTAAATGTTTAATTACCCCTGTTATGAATTTGCATTATTTAAATATGCATTTACTGGGGAGAACAGTACCGGAGCAACGCACAACCTCCCTATATGTATGAAAAAAATGGCGGCCGCAAACTGAAGTTGTACGTGTGTAGGATTGAATTTTGAAGATTGTATTTTTCTTATATTTCATGTATTTGTTACCTAAGAAGTGCTTCGCACTTCGTGCCCTTCGGACACGAAGGGCTGTGCCCTTATTAACCTTCGCGACATGATCTATGAGCCGCACTTTTAAATAAAAGGTAACGAAAGTAGACACATATAAAAGTTAACTGATGTTATGATAGGGGACCTATATTGCAGACTTTGTAACACTTTTTTTCGAGGCATGTTGGTTCTGGTAGTATATCGATCAAAAAGTCAGAAGATCGGTAACTGAAACGATAAAAGAGGTTGCATAATTGTATAATGGGTAAAACAGCACTTAAAGACCAATTGTCGGGTCGTAAAATAGAAGTGGCTCCATTATGCTGTGTTGATCTTCGTGAAGAACCGCCTGCTTGTCTGTTAATATTTCGACATAGAACAATGGTCACTTTTGTCATCTATTGTTAAACGTTATTATGACGTAACAGCGGACCATGTGCTACTGATCTGGTGTCAAAGAGTATAAAGACACCCCAGAGACCAAGGTTGCATCCTGAATCATTTTTTAAACTTTTGTTTGATTACCGGATGTTGATAGTAACAAGTAACGGGATCAAGTAGACATGTTGAATAGTACAAAGATGTCCCCATGTACAGGAGCGATTTCAATGTTTTAAATCGTACACGTTTAAATATAACACAGTACATGAATATGAGCCTGTATCTGATGTCAAATTTGCATCATATGGACGAGGCAATAGCACGTCCTCCTCATAGTAATTCTTCATGTAGGGTCCCTCAATAATCACATTATTCATATAAAATATTCCGTCTTTGCATATTACAGAGTTAGCTCCCTTGCGGGTAGGTATCGATTGTTACGTCATTATTTTGTGAGCGCAATTCGCGTCGTTTTCTCCGAAACGTATGACGTTGCGCTCCCAAACACATGACGTCACAATCAATACCTACCCGCAATTGCAGATAACTCTGTAATTTGCAAATTCGGAATAGAATCATCTCTTACTCATACATGTTTGATAAAATACACATTTGCTGTTATAACATAATTAACAATGAACAAATACCTATTGTTTCGTTAATTAGATGTAACATCTTATGAACACCAAAGGTCATTAACAACGGTCTTCCACAGGTGTGCAAGGTGTTGTAGCATGTTAATGTATGTTTTGGGAGGCTGCGGTATATTCGTATTGTATCTTCCTGTAATAGAAAAAATCTTTTGATAGTTCAATAAATGGAAATCTTGGATGATTATATACATGTACAATGCTTTAGCTAAAGAATACATTAAAGGGATAATTCAGTCAGGCTAATTTTGTTGCATAACCATGAAGCAAAATATAGCCTATATATACATTTATATTATTTTTTTTTTGCATTCCTTTTGGAACATATAACATGAAATATAAGCAAATTCCACGTCATTGTTAAGTATTTTAATTAATACCGTTGAAATTGAAAATGGTTTAGCAATACTATTAAAAGGGTATAAACATATATAAGGGTATACCATAAGCTGAGCCAATGTCATATACGTTAAATAAATGAAGTACATAACAACTGAGGAAATGATTTTTATGCAAGACAATTTACCTAATAAGGAAAACGCACTACTGTTAGAACGATTTGAGTAATTCTAGACAAAATATGCATTACTCCACGAGCAAAGGCCAGGGTTCAGTATACAAGACGTCCGAAAACAATGTTTAATGCAAACAGCGAATATTGCGTCTTCATTTCACCATCATAGGCTTTTCACAGTAAAACCAACTAACCTAACTTCCATTAGAACATGTTGCTTTCCGATAAATGTGCAACTGTTGATGTTCCCTTCAACAAAATTTTGTCCCTTTGAAGTCAAAGTGTTAATCAATGAAAGACCCAAGTATTGTTCTTAAATGAAAGATCGAAGTATTGTTCTTCAATGAAAGAACGAAGTATTGTTCTTCAATGAAAGATCGAAGTATTGTTCTTCAATGAAAGATCGAAGTATTGTTCTTCAATGAAAGATCGAAGTATTGTTCTTCAATGAAAGATCGAAGTATTGTTCTTCAATGAAAGACCCAAGTATTGTTCTTCAATGAAAGATCGAAGTATTGTTCTTCAATGAAAGATCGAAGTAATGTTCTTCAATGAAAGACCCAAGTATTGTTCTTAAATGAAAGATCGAAGTATTGTTCTTCAATGAAAGATCGAAGTATTGTTCTTCAATGAAAGATCGAAGTATTGTTCTTCATTGAAAGATCGAAGTATTGTTCTTCAATGAAAGATCGAAGTATTGTTCTTCAATAAAAGATCGAAGTATTGATTTTTTGTTCAAAAATAGTTTAAGGTGTTTAATGTGTTAATATGTAAAAAAAGTCAATATATTTTATTGAATAAAGGAGGGTGTAATGATACAAACATACAAAAAAAGTTAACAAAAATTGAGAGAATCCATCTCCGACTGTTAAAATGTAACCATTATAGTAACCATTATAGTTACTGCATTCAGGTGGCAATTATTGGAATATGAATGCCAACTGGACAGTGGCAAATTTAATGAAGCGCACTGAAATGAAAATGTAAAGAATTTTAAATAAAGTTGCAAATAAATCAAAGGTCTATATTTTTATGCAAATTTAAAAAGTAATGCTGTGGTATGGCACATTCAGATCTAAATGTTTGAGCATGAGATTCATAAATCTAGGGTATTTCAGTAAGAGTTAGAAAATATGGCCAACTTCAGCGTAAATCGATTGCTACAAATATTTTACGAGTTTATCAATACTAAAACCAAATAAAAATGTAAGCAAACAAGCAGTTAAAACCGCCATGAACTAAATACGGCTACCCAAACTGTTTAAGGTAGCTGAATGACGTCAGCAAAAACCCTATTTTAGGGTCTCTTAGTGGCTGTTCATGTGAGTTTCTTTCTATTTACCAATAATTACATCACTGACCTAGACCGGACTAAGCGTTTCTATGTAAACCAGGCAAACAGTGTATCTCATCTGTTTCATGGACGTCACTTAAACGTTCGTAAACATCAAAGTAATTATATGGATTTATAAATTAATCATGTTGAATTTTGTGGTTCAGTTTTTAATCATAATAGAAAGTCAATAACTGTAGATGGCAATTGCAATATCGCTGATCATCTACGAAGACAGCCCGGTATCATAAAATCTTTTAATGTTTTTTTTTTATTTATAAAGATGTATCTATTGAGATTTCCATTATCTCTGACGAACTTTATTCTGCATGTATAATCTGTTTCAAAACACGTCGCTATTTGTGCCGATGGTTTTCCTATTCCGTCAACACGCCAACACTCTATTCTCACTAACACTATACTAAGGAACAATTCAATACCCTTTCCTTCTTCCAAATGAGAGACTTAAAAAATCATACAAGACCACACATTAGGATGCCCTGGAGACAACGACCAGATTATTAGTAGAATGGACTATTCCATTATATTTTTCACCTATCCTTACCACCCTGACTCTGTTCAAATATCACAGTGCAACCTTCTGTTTTTCGATCACCAGACCTCTATCTAATTCCCGTTAACCACAACACTGAAATAAACAATGACCTAGAATACTACATTGACCTATATATTGTAAATGTTTTTCAGCAGGAGTGAAAGACCTATAGTACTGGAGTGATGTTACCCAATTACCAAAGGTGTAATATAGACAACTCCAGACCGATCTCTTATTGTCTCCTATTGTCTTCTATTGTCATCCAGACGGGCACGTGTAGAGCAGAAACAAACTACTGTCGAAGTCTCTCAGTACCGACAGAGTAAAAAAGCAAATATAATTAAGACAACGCTGCCTGACGAGAAAGACCGATATTGCTTCCGTAATTTGATTCGTTTGAATGTCTTACAGTCTAATCGCTCTTGTTTCGTAGATGGCGCTGCAGTAAACACCTCCTGTGTCGTTCAATAATTTTCTGTGATCCAGTTTAATGGTGAAATTAATTTAGTCCGTGACCGGAAGTGTTCAAATTTGTTACATGGCACTGTCAGTATGCTTGAGTATGAAGCTGTCTTTTCAGAAAATGGAACATAAAATTTGATGTCAGTTTTGGTAACCGTGAATCTAAAAAGCGGTAGGCTCTTTTTGAGAATGGCATGCCTAATTAACCACATTTTGCTTGCAAAGTTGACCAAAACTACGATAATTTAATACCGGCTTCTCGCCTAAGTTTATTGGCGTTCTATTGGAATAAAGTCCTTCATTGTTGTAGAAATTCTCAGATCCGCCATTTTATTGTCGCCAATAAAACCAAACCAGTTTAATGTTATTAGTACCGCGTCTTCTGGGACACGAGAGTAACTCTCGTCCTTGGGCAGGAAAACAGCTTCATAAATCACAGCTGTTTCGTCACATTCTCCTAACGTCTTGAATAAATGCAATATCATAACTTTTACGACTATGTTGAGAGCACTATCAATATTTAATCACATGTCTTGGTAGAAATCAATATGACTTAGACGGATAATTGGTCATTTACTGACAGCTGTCCGGAGGGAATCGATATCAGAATATTTCCTAGTCACCAATCATTGTACATGTGTATATCCCCCTTCTAGCGTAAATTATTCTATAATTATACTGATATTGAGGGAAAAGCCCTAGTCTTGGCTGATACTTATTGGTATGGAAGTTGTAGTCTTTTCAAAATCTAGTCACTTGACAACCGGCTGGGACTGTAAGTACGCTGAATGTAAGGGAAAGTATTAAGGTCGTTTACGATACTATTGTTCTTTATACTATTGTGGACGGGGGTTTAGTGTTTGAGAAAAAAATAACCAACGGGCGTGTTATTTATTTTTACGAATTTTTGCGATGCAGGTTAATTCAGGAATGTTTACCCTCGTGTAAAATAACAATTTCACCTATAGTGAAACGTTTAAATCGTGAAATTTAGTGTTCACAAAATATTTCATGTTTGCTTTTTTCTTTTTTATTATTATTATTATTATTAAATTACAAGCTAACCGATACTTACATTATATATATCATAAATGACTTCTTAGGTAAAATCTGTGTTTTCGTTTAAATATCACATACAGTGTATATAAAAATAATGATAATAAAAAAGCTAACCGACTTGATGTATAATTCATTTTTCACAAAAAAAAATAATACGGGACGCCACTTGAAACGTCATGATATACCCGTTCATATCAAGAGGTCTCTAATTTACTAGTAAACGTTTCACTCATAATTTGCGTGTCCCTGTGTTTTGGCTACTTTTAAGGTGACTAAGATTGCATTTTACGGTCTCGGAATAGCAGTTGAGACGACTTGTTTTACATATGTTCATAGAAATTTAACTGTCGAAAACAGATATATCTAGATTTTATATCCGATGAAAGGTTCCATAATATAACACCACGATCGAGAGTATCGTGGGTAGCGATAGGCCAAGGACACCTCCTTGCAGGCGGTGTATGGGATTTGCAAATTATTTAGTCTAGATGAAATAAATGTTTATTCTAATTACTGGTTTATTTAAAAAATGAATGTACTTGCAATATTTCCAACGTTGGACATTTTTGTTTTGCTATAATTAATGTCGATGCTGCTATCGTTTGTGGGATGAGATGAGATGAGGAGGTTTTGCTGAGTCATCTCGGTTTTCCCAGTCGACACCAAAATAAAACTTGTATTGTAAGATAGTGACCGTGTATTCTGTTTTCCTGCAACTTTTTCATTATTCATACAGAAGATGGTATTCAAAACGAAAGCAAATTGCCTGTTATTTACACGATTTCGCTCAAAGCGAAACACTTGATGATCAAAAGAAGAATGCATTCACTAAACCGAATGAGTATAAACACCTTTTTACTACCGTGGGAAATAGGTAAGCGACGTCATTCTGGTGATTGTGACGTCACTGTTTGGCGGGACTGACTGCCGTTTCATTCACTCCTACTAAAAGTGACGTCACTGGAGTATTCGGGATCAAGTCATCAAATTTAGAAATTGAATTAAACGAAAGAAATTAAACATTTATTTACTGACATCGTACTATTGTCCTATTGCAACTATTACATGGAATTCTTATTATTCGGTATCGAGTTCTGTGCCCGACTAATACCGATATTAGTGCTAAAAATGCATTGTTTCTTGATATTGTTCCGCTTCCTTTGTTGACTTTATATTCGTAAAATGAAATTAACCTGCGAAGGGCGTCAGGGCGCTTGTTTTCAACGGGAATAAACACCGTAGTGATAAAGGCCTTCCAAGTATGGCAACAGTAAATATTTGCATCTGGGAAATAGGGACACAAAAAGTCGATTTTCTCCAAAAGTAAGTAAGTTACACTACAATAATGTTGCTGGAACACTTAAAAAATCGTTCTGATTTAAGAACAATTGGAATTATGAAGATACATCTTACAGTATTTTTATTATTATTATTATATATAATGTAAGCTAACAAGCTAAGCGATATTTACATAATCCATAATTTATTTTTCGATTATGTGTACATGACGTACATAGCAACTATTTTAAATAATGAATAACTTGCGTGCTCCTGTGATTGGGCTGAGTTGACCAATATTACATTTTACGGTTCCGGAATAGCAGTTAAGATGGGTTGTTTTTATCTTGTACACACGTTCCTTCCGCATATTCATAATTCTAAATATAACTGTCGAAGACAGATATATCTGGATCAAATATCCGATGAAAAGTTACTTAATATATAGACCACGATCGAGTGTATTGTGGGTAGCGATAGGCCTAGGACGTCTCCTTGCAGTAGTTGTATGGGATTTGCAAACAAAGTTTTAGTCTGGATGAAATAAATTATTTGTTTTAATTATTAGTTTATGTAAATAATGAATGTACTTGTGTCATACTTCCAATGCTTTTATTTTGCTATAATTAATATCGATGCTGCATTCGTTTGTCCGATGAGGTGAGATGAGGAAGTTTTGTCGAGTCATCTCGGTTTTCCGTGCCGACACCAAACTAAAACTTGCATTGTACAGGTAAGATACTGACCTGTATTCTCTTTATCCTACAACTATTTTATTATACATACAGAAGATGGTATTCAAAGCGAAAGTTATTTACACAATTTCGCTCAAAGCGAAGCGTTTCTTTGATGATTAAGAAAAGATGCATTCACTAAACCGAATGAGTGTGTAATCCTTTTTACTACCGTGGGAAAAAGCCTATGTTAGCGACGTCATTCCGGTAATTGTGACGCCACAGTTTGGCGGGAATGACTGACGTTTCATTCACTCCTTTTAAAAGTCACTGGAATGTTCGGGATCAAATCATCAAATTTAGAAATTGAGTCAAACGAAAGAAATTAAACATTTATCTACTGACATCGTAATATTTTCCTATCACAACTGTTACAGGAAATTCTTATTATCTGGTATCGAGTGGTATGCCTGACTAATGTAGATATTAGTGTTGAAAATACATTATTTCTTGATATTATTCCGCTTCTTTTGCTGACTTTAAATTCGTAAATTGAACTTAACCCTCGAAGGCGTCAGAACGTTTGCTTTCAACGGTAATAAACACCGTAGTGATAAAGACCTTCCAAGTGAATATTTGCCCCGAGGAAACAGAGAACAAAAATTGATTTTCTCGTAAAGTAAGTAAATTAAAATACATTAATTTTGCTGGAACACTTAAAAAAGTCATTCTGATTTCAGAACAGCTGCGCCCTTATTAACATCCAGGCCCATGTAAGGACGGCCCTCCATATATGCGGTGGATAGCGTGTATGAAGTGCGTGGTGTGTGTTTTCGGAGACTGCGGTATATTCGTATTGTGTCTTATTGTATAGTTGAAATTTCGCCCTATTTACAGCGATATATCATTGAAGCGTGGCGGGCCATGAAAGAATGTTGTTATAGGAATGACTGTCGGATATGTTCGGTATGTAATGCTAAAAAATATTCCGTATGTCCGGGTGGGGAATTAAGGTTTATTGACAAACGCTATAAATATCTTATTAATTTGACATGCTGCATATTGGATTGTTACGATGCCGATCGTAAATATCTCATTATCGGGGTAAGGATGTCGATTATCGCTGATACGTTTTCCAAGGATACTTACGACCGGAAATTAGGTCACATATTAACGGATGACAGAGGGTTGACAGGATCAACATTTCCTGATTGTGGTTTATCTAAGTGTTGGTTCGGCATTGATAACTAAAGACCAAATAAAAAAGAGAAGAAATTAACTGTTGAAACAATATTGATTTGGATATTTGAAACAGTATAGTGAAAATAAAGAAGAACAGTTTTGGAAAAGAGGAGCTCTGAGTGTCTGTATCAACAAATGTGGGTCAATCAGTAATGTAATGACAAAAAAGAAGTTAATGTCTAAAAAGAGATGAACGTTAAAAAAGGAAATGCAAGTTAAAATACGAAAAACATTTCAAAAATAATATGAAGGTCGAAATTCATTAGGTTCTCAGTAAGTATACTAGTGTTACTCATTTAGATTGTTTTAACGGCTAATTGATTGTCAAATAAAGGACGGTGTTAAGCATTCGTACCTGTGTGAGTGACCACATCTGTTCTTCAACGTTTATAGTTTAAACAACGGGTCCTTGATAACACGCCACCGTCTTTTACATAACGTTTATTCAATAAGTCCCCCTTTATTGACGTTACGTCACTCACAGTATGTTATCATCTTCGCTTTCAGAGCATGTGTACTTTGTGTGAGGGTAGCGATATGGTAATTACCACTGATATTACAGACATGATATCAAACCTTCATATCGTGAAAATGTTTGCAGTAATTACCGGGTGCTTAGCTTATTGATCTGCGTGATGTACGCAGTGGGTAGAGGCGTTTGTTACTCATTACCGCCACACGTGCAAGATTGGAGAGATTAATATAGACAAGGGTATATTAACACAGCATCAATTTCCTGGACAGCGGTGGCAGTTTGAAAGAGATGTTGGGTGGATCACCGTGGAATTATTTTAATCAAATCTCTAGGGAAATGGTTGCGAATGCACTGTGGTTAAAATGTTTGACATTCTACCATCAAGGTTTTTTTTGAGACCGAAGTGGTCGTGAATACACCGGCGTTGAAATGTTTGACATTCTACTATCATGTTTTATTTTGGTACTGAAGTCAGATACATTAATTTTGTTGCTGCCATATTCTCACTACCATAGCCTAGTGTGTTCTTAAATAACTAAAGCCGTAAATATTGCATATCGCACTTTTATTTTGGCGCCTTATGCGCTTTCATTGAAGTTCTTATTAATGTACAACGCGACACTTTGTCAAATGATTTTCCGTGTAATGAGCCACCGCATTCCGCTAATTTTTATCAGCAATAGCAAACCATAGTTTACATTTGATCTCGCTAAAATTTGTTTTCGCTAAATAAAACGATTGGCTTGTTGGTCATGTACGGACGGTCTCTCTTGTGTGTAATATGTTCTGTGCTTGTATAATTTTGGAGGCTGCAGTATTAATCTTTGTATCTCCTTGTAATAATGGAACTCTTGCACTTTTTATAAAGCTGTCTTACTGACACCAAAAAAGACACCCCACCTTAAAAAATATAATTCTAAAGGTGAAATGTATGAATATACTCTAGCCATAACGTAACAAAGTTATCTTTTTTTGCCTATAGCTTACATCATGATATGTGGTATGTTCAGCATATACATATTTCAACATTCAAAATGAAGATATAAAGTAATCTCATCGTTTCTGCAACTCCTTTTAACAAATATGTATGTACTATTCCAACATCCCCCCACCCACCGTTTTCCAGTTTTATCATATCATATATACAAATCATATTCTCAATATTCGATATTACAAATATGCTGACGCATGAATTAATGCGCCGATGTTGGGAATCTAAATTGCTTGATTAATATCTTCGTTACATTTGGATACGGGACAGTTCGTCTGTTAACTCACTATGACGTCTTAAATATAAGAGTTGCAACCTTAATGTGAACTGATAGTCGTCTACTGATATTATAAGTGAACTTCAAAGTAAAAAAATACAAGCACAAAAAATAAAAATGTAGATTTATCCAATTTATTCCTGATTAAATTGACAGACCAAAAATACTGAAGTTTTTTAATATAAAACCTTATTTACTTCACATGTATCCTTGCTTCACAGCAATTAGGAAGTGGTATGCAAGAAGTTAACTAGATCATTGAGTGCACGATCCATCTCTTTGATAAGATTTGAGTATCGTTCATTTTCTGTTTGTACTTTTGTATGCTCAGAGTGATGAAAAGACATATTTTATCGTTTTCAATTCTCCAGTGACTAATGTTCTGGCAGTTAATTGAGTTAAGGCACTAACACTAGCCAATGGGGCCATTCCAGACCTATCGAGAACGTTCAGGATCCTGACGGTTCTCTCTGCTTCGTCCGCGAACCAATTCAATTTTATTGCGCCCATGAAGACCATGACTAAGTATTAAATGCTCTGATATTCTACATACGCCTTGGAAGAATCGAATTGGGTAGAAAAGGTGGCCGATCTGTATGACCTCTGGTACTGTAGCCTTGTAGTTCTAATTTAAATCCGATCTCATTTCACGTCAACATCAATTATGTATATTTCATTTAAGAGTAACTAGATTATCTCAGGTTCTTAACCTATGGAAGCTACGTAGGAACATCATTGTTTTATAGGTTTCAGAAAGCATGTCTTGCAGGAGTTGCTTAAAAAGAGGTGAAAATGAACAATATCTAGAATGGTTACAGGGAATTTATAACTAGATGTATGGTGTGTAATGAAGATACAATCCATAGTGTGTGGCCCTGTGTTGTGGTTTCTGTAAGTCTAAGAGTTTGCTTTAGATCCTGCCAATCGTTTTGGTCATTAAAGTACGAACGGGCAGTTTGTTTGGCGTATGTGAAATCGCAAGTGTTTCTTCATTATTTCATTGCTTTTAACTTTTGCCAGAATATGATATAAGTATGTCTCATTGTGAAAGTGTATTACTTTACTCCACTTCATTTGATTTCACCAAATACGGATTTTTGAAGAAGAAAAAACACCGAATGCCGTGATTTGATATAATTGGTTTAACGTTTTATTACCAGCCCTGACGTGTCAAGTCGAAATATCCGCAGAAAAACTACTGATCAGCGGTTAGTATTGGCAACTGTTACACATGGTTTTCGAATTCGCGACCCAGTGATAGTGTTTTAATATGTCGGGTCATTATAACCACTCGATCACCGTGGCCCCAGCAGGTGATGAAGCCAAAGTGATATCTTATACCAAATACCATAACACGATATAAGCAGATCAAACTTAATTCAACATTGATATAAAATGGGGTATGTTTGTTGACTTACTTCCCTTCATGATTAATTGATTTCTTAAATAAATCGTAGAACAGATTTAACCTGAACTGTCTACATGCTAAAATGATTTGAGTTAAAGGTTATACAATCAAATCAATATAGAAAATCAATAAATCAAAGATCGCTCAATTCAGATATCGTTTACCCTATGTTGTCTTCATTATAGTTACCACACAGCTTCATGTTCTTCTAATTTCATCGGAACCCCAAGCAGCATTCTATTAAGATGAAATAATTGTTTTCAGTTTTTTCCTATAAGCAATTACTTTCCCTATCAAGACATCTTCTATTCTAAAGCTACCAAACAAACATTAGTTTTACTACTTTAACAGTAGTCGTGTAAGGTTTCTGTAACACAGTGGCGTAGTATTGTAGAGACGATGAAACTATAGGTCACAGCGAGGGGCCTTGAGATTGGACATAACTGTAAGTCTCAGAGACGGCAGAACAGGGACTCTTTGTATCGATTTTCGCCTTTAGTTTTCAACATAAAACTCACCTTTGCCACTAATTACGTTGAGGTATTAGATCTCCGGCGGGAATTTATCTCCTAGAAACTAAACTTCGTTTGCCGGTGTCAAGGTTGCTAAATTTATTGTGGGTACCACAGACTGTTAAGAATACAATTTCGTTTATGTAGGTCAGTGTACCCATACACTTCTTCTCTAGACTTTCGGAGAATCTCATATCGCCGACGTCCTCATCAAACATTCAAACGGTGCTCGTTCTTCTTATTGTCGCTTTAAGTATGTAGTCTCTATTGCTTTGTGGAATTGTTGTTCTCTTGTAACCTTCGGACTATCATTTTTAACATTGTCCACTCCCAATTTCAATATCTAAGCGTATAGCCAATGTCACCCTTCCGACAGAAATGACCTCATCAAACCCTTGGGCTAACTTTTTAACTTTCTAGATGGCAAGTTGCTGCAGGATATGACTTTCAAAAAAATGTTAACGTTTCAGGACGTAATGATTACGTGTGTTTGAGGCCGCAGTATGTTTGTCCTTTTCTCTGTGTTTGAGAACATGACATTATTGCCAGTACGTATAAATTCACTTTTAAAGCCATTTAGATGTGTCAAAATTACACGGCATCTAAAGATTGGTTTTGCTAATGACATAACAATGCATAACTAGACATATTGTAACATGACATTTTAAAATCCAAAAATAATTCAATATATAGTAAAATATGCCTCGAGCACTGTTCGTCTGAAATGTAACATCATTGTATCAAATCGGATGAGCACGAACCGATAAGAATAGCGGCATACAAGCCTGGATTACAGTCTACGGCTGGTCTACATAACGTTATTATCTGCTAGAATTAGATCAAAATTACTCAAAACCCGTTATTTGTTATTATTTGAACCAGACAGAGACAACACGATGTCCTCTTATCGTCTATGCTAGCCTGTTGCTGGCGGTATCCTCGAAGTTTAACTTGTCTGAGTGGGCGAAGACAACGTACATGTTTCATGATCAAAATGCTGTTAGTACACGTTTGTTTCGTGTTTTTGATATATATCTTCTGAAGCATCATTATATATAAGTCTATTTTCAAAGTGACTATATGATACATGTTCTAACTTTTCGATAGAGCGGACATGTTACAAAATGTATGCTTGCTTCAATAATGTTCTTATGATTTCATCATCTATCTTTATTTAAACTTAAGGATATGAAAATGCTAACAATTTATATATGATGTATGTAAATCGTGATGCGTTTGAGTGAATATTTCACAAATTTCTTTATATAGTTCTATTGAAAACAGATATGGATTCATCTTTCAGATTTATCATAAAAATGTTTTTCAGCGTGAGCGCATATTGTTGTTTTGAGCTTAAACATTCTACTTTCTAGTGTAAATTATTTATAGGCTGGGAACGGCGCCTCATTTAATTTTAGGTGTACTATGATTTTAATATGAGAGATCGATCTGAGACTTGATTTCCATTCCTGGATAATAAATGGATTACAGATCGTTTACGATCGTTTGATAGTACGAGACAAAAATACATTTTGCAAGGTGTCGTTTCTAAAAACTCATAAATAAAATCGTCATATTGGAAGAAATAACAGACTTAAACTGGTACAATAATAGCAAGATCATTCAACGTGACATCGTGTTATATAAATCTCATTTAGTTTCTGATTTATTAAAGTGTCTTTGACATAATATACCAGCTACTATGTATAGAGTATCTAGCCAGTCGGCTGTAGAGAACGCTTGCGAATAAGGTGTTAACACTGTACGTAAGTCAATGATTTATCTCAAAGAAATGCAAACATCGTCTTTGTTTGTTATCATGCAATATCATTCAAATACAGATGGTTATTATCACTCCGGTTGAAAACCTATCTGACAACACCCCCATTAGGGGTCACGTTTAGTTGACCTTTCGAATTAGCCAATCCAACTGCCGCTTCTAGAATCATCGGGGACAAAATAGTTGGACAGAGCTGTTTATATAGTCATCTGGTCCAAAGAACACAAACAAATGCATACGTATACAAGGACGAAATGTCGTTTTCACATTATGTAGCTAGTAGGTGTAGAAAGTAATTGATCTGAACTACAGCTGGTATAAAGGTCACCAGAACATGACCCCTTATGGGATGTGATCAGATCCTCCATCAAACTGGATGGTTATAAGGATCTGTATTTTTATCAGTTTTCATTAAGATCTAATGTGCCGATTGGTCAATTAAATTAATTTTGGAAATTACTTAAAAAAAATATATTTTTTCAACTTGAATAAGGTACTAACTAACACATTACAGAGAAACGACAGTAAGAAATCACTATAATTACAACAGCTCACCAGATTCTAAAAATGTCAGTTATGTATGTGTTAATGATCTCTTCTAGATTACCGAGTCAATGGTATAATTATTGAGCGATGAGAGCATAAGTTTTTAAAAAAAATCTTAATTCTAGAGCACAACCAAAGAGCACATTCCTATAGATGCAACCTTGTAGTAACCTTGGCGGGGTCGGTAAAGCTATTGAGTACATTTGGTGTTAATTATCGGCTGTGGTGTTAGCAAAATATTAGTTTAACCGGAACAACGTCCAGCAAAGCATACAATAACATAGCCTTTATTATCCATACAGTTAACACCTAAGAGTGCATTTTCCTATCCAATACACTGGATATAAAAACCATCCCGCGAGAAAACATCAATAACTTCATATTACCCCTTTGAGATCAGTATATGAGCCAATATATTGCTTTACCTACATCAAAACAATAGCACTTCACTGAAGAGATGCTGATATACAAATACGTAGTAACTGGTAATAAGCGAGAAATATATATCATTACCAGCATAATGATTAACCCAGAGATATGTTCCGAGCCAGTAGCGGACTGAACATGCACGTTCACGTCAAATGCTCGATTTGAAAACATGGAGTAAAAAAGCAGTTCCTAAGGTCAGTAGGTCATGTCAAAGAAAGTAAACAAATTTATAGTAAGTCAGTAAGGGGATGCAAACGGACATAATTTCCCAACTTTAACTTATCAAACGCGAACGGTTATACCATCCAAAAGTGAATGTCTGGAATGAAGAGCTATCGTACACATCAGTATTGTATGGGTTTCTAATGGTGCGGTACGTATCATTTTCACAATACATATCAACGGAAAACCCATTTATTATTTATTCTGGCTTGTTATAAGTTATTATTTCACATCGATACACAACCGTTTGAGAATCAAAGAAAAATTAATATTCTGTAAACTTCATTGTTTTCGCGTCACTTCATTTCGTATCTCTCAAACTCAACACATTCGTCAATATATAAACTCGTGATCAAGAGCTGTTAGGTATATTATAACGTTTTAGATTTACGTTCTATACCAATACTCGAGATGCAGTTTAATTTGCTGCGTTTGAGCTATCTCACAAACATATATGCAAAAACATTATCCCGCGAAGTTAAAGGAGTTTACATAAAACAATTAAAAAAATACAGGCCCACTACCTTTCCGAGACTTTTGATTTCTGAAATGAGATTGTACAACGAGATCGATGATTTATAGAGTCGCAAAAGTTATTAACTTGCCGTTAATAGTACACTTATCGTCGCCTTCTGAAGAAATTCATTTAAATAAATAAAATGTTCATTTTCATAACGCGGGTCTTCTCATGTTTCGCCGACGTCCTATATACGGCGTGGTAGTTGAATGTCACTGCGCCAGAAGGCAAAACAACAAAATGACTATCCACTGTTATCCTATATTACGCAGGAAATCTTGCATATGTTTGGTGTTGTAACCTCATCTTGAGCCATCGATATATATTTTCTTATACTACACTACTGTTTTTTAGAAACAATTAAATTTTGCTCCGGAAAGGTAGTGGGCCAATAAAAAGAAATAGTTTTGCGTGAAATAGCAACAGATTCTATGGTAAGCATTATTTAAAAGAATATTATTTCTTATCAGTAAGTAATTCCTTACAATAACTGTTGTTACCTTTACTCGTTCAACTGCAATTGTGTTTGCTGTGATAAAAATAATATTTCGTTTCGGTGGTAAAAGATATATTTTCTAACGTTCAAAAAGATATTTCCAGAATCCCCGATCTTAGCTGTTGCTATTTGTACAGACTACACGTATAAATATACAGAGATGTTAGAGAGGGTGAGAGAGAGAGAGGGAGAGTGGTTTCTGTTTCACGTCATGCTGGTTATCAAGGTAAAACAAATGAATCACTCAAACAAAGATAGATTGTTGTCATAACATATAACGATGAAATAACGCAGGTACAAACATTACACTTACGTGGAAACAGTGGTACAAAAATAAATAAAACGTTTACCATGCTATTCGTCTTAAGCCAGGGTGATGATCGTTGTGGCAGAAAACGTGTTGATGATATTTTTACTTTTGAACCACGGGATGGGTTTTTGTGGGTCCTTACACAAATACACAGCATCACTGTGTAATTTACACCCTGTATGTCTGACTAGCATCACCGAATAATATTCTAACCTTAATAGCATATATACGTGGTTATGCATCACGTGGTTTTGATGATACTATAAAATCATTTCATGGGTTTTTAATTTGAAGAGCTTTCTTTGACAAATCTTTTGATTGAGAGTTACTCCTGTAGAAATTCTTTCTCAAATACAACATCGAGCAAAATTAATTTAATATGCATTTGTAAATGTTTTGTTTCCGAAAGTTATCGTATCATTGTCGTTTAAATGTTCATAATTACCGTATTGCTCTTATTCTTGGATATGAAGAAATTATATTTGTATATATAACTCAAAAACCTGTTAAGGCGTTTGTTTACAATTTTAATGATTTGATAGTAGATACTATTTACGTCAGATTTTCAATTATTTAACAAAGTTGTTTCATTTAGGTATGATTAGAAACTTAACCAATCAGTTCAATCATGTATAAACAATAAAACTTGATTTTAACGACAAGTTTTCCTATCAGGGCATATCGTCATAAACCTCAAAGTTTTAACGGTCCAGATATCGCCCTTCTGACTAAAGACGTCTTTACTATATTTTTGTCATGTACGAATATCTTGGGATCATTAATTCATTATTTTGGACAACTAATAACGTATTAAAAATGTCTAATACGTTGAGAGTCAAAATTTACGATTATCGTAGGTTTTTTTACTGACACCTGATACCTCTTCATAGACATCAATCATAAGGTGATATCTGCTATTTCCGGTGTTTTTGTGACTGATACAGATAAGAAATTAATCATTATTATTTCATATTTAATCGTTTTCGTAAATTAGTAAATTAGACACATACATTCTTAATGGTAATCTTGTATATCCTAGAAAATTACATTATAATAAAGCAAATGTTGATTAAATAGATTAAATAAGAAATAGTATACAATATACATGTATATAGTATTTTGAATTTATTTAAAAATTTCCGACAGAGCAACCACATTTTCGTCCATCAACACTGCATGTAATATAAATATTTAATCCAAATTAATACCATGTTTCATCGCCCACGTAATGAAATCAAAAGTGCCACTGAACACTTATGATCGTAATAAAATGTCGATTTTACCCTGGGTTATAATGAGAGAGAGTATTAAACGTGTTCAATGTCTTCATCATCTTTCAACTGCCAATTTCAGTTGTGTATGAAGGTTATTTCCATTCAACGTCTTTTATGTAATAGTAACATCGAAGCAATGAATAGCTACTAGAGAAAAACATTGCTTCTATCCCAGCGTAGGTTTCAGACAGTAAATTTATCTACTTAAACATACCGTGTAATATGGCTTATTCAACGATGAATTTTGTGATTTATTCGAAAGCACATATGAGAGTAAAATTTTCCAATGCATTCTTCCCATGGCAAATATAAGTCTTTGAATCTTCAGAGCAGAACACATCTTGTTCACATGGTAAATATAAGTCTTTGAAACTCCACAGAAGAGCACATCTTCTTCACATGATAAATATGTCTGAATCTCCACAAAAGAACACATCTTCTTCACGTGGTAAATATAAGTCTTTGAATCTTCACAGTAGAACACATCTTCCTCACGTGGTAAATATGTCTTTGAATCTCCACAAAAGAACACATCGTCTTCACATGGTAAATATAAGTCTTTGAATCTCCACAGAAGAGCATATCTTCTTCACATGGTAAATATAAGTCTTTGAATCTTCACAGTAGAACACATCGTCATTGCAATATATCTCGGACAATATATAACAGAGCTATCATATTAACATTGCAAAGTGAGAGATTTTATTGCTTATCGTATCAAAGGATTGATCGATGCATGGGTCCTTGTAAAATTGAGCTCACAAAGCCATCATGCTTTTTTTGTATTTACATGAAAAAGAGGCAACAACTATGAAACTATGACAATCCATTTATCCACACAATCATGATAACTTGCTTGTAATTAACATTTGGATTACTGTCAACATATTTATTTTAACGTTAGTTTTATGTAACCGTTTTTTCTCGATGCTTTTTAAGGTATTTCCAGTATTAAACCAACTGAATTGTGCTAATTCACATCCGCTCTGATAAAAAATAATAGTCTACATTTTCTCGCATTTGCGCTAAAAATTAACTGCGCTAAAATAAGAACGTCAACAGTAATTCATATCTAGTTACGATAAACAAACTGACTGTTTTGTAACGAAAAAAGGAGCACGAACGTGTATTTACTAATCAGTCCGAAGTACAGGAGACTTTTAACAGAATTAAGAATATAATCAGGGATTGGATATAGTACCTTAACTCCACAACCACCACGTTAGGAGATAAAACGTTGTCTCTGCGGAATAAGGCAGTGTAAGACCCAATAAAACGGGATAAATCGTTTCCGTAATGAGATTTTTGTGTTTCATTTCGAAAGATTTGTGCTTAGTTGACACAAACGACTTTGTCGTAAAATGTGGCCTCGCGACCGATTTTGAATTCCCGCGTCGGCACACTGCCACGTGCGTACGCACGTGCGAAAAAATCGGTTATTGACCTATGGAGACCGCAGAACCAAATGATTTTCCATAGACGACAAGGTAAACGTTTGCCACTGTCCAGGTTAAATTAACTTTTCAAGTTCGGTCATTCATCGACAATTATGAAGAGAGTCATCTCCCACAACTGTGAATAAAGCTTGGTAAAGAAGTACCATCTTGCTTAACTTTTTATGGGGGGCTTCGTCTTTCTATCTTGATTATCTCCCCTGTTAGAAACAGACTGAAAAGAATTCCAGAATTTCTTAACATTTTAAACATCTACATATATTGTCCTATACATTTAATAAACTTTTGAAACTGATGCGCCATCAATACCAAATCAGCAGCCTCCGAAACAGTCACCTCCCCACAAGGGGATTTCCAGAAATCATTTTTTGGTTTGATTCAGCGGTACCTATATTCTGGTGGAAAGGGTTATTTTTCAAACTTATGAAATGGTATAATCCGAGGCTGAATAATTTTGGAAACGGTCGATTTATTCCTTGCTTTATTCATCACCAGCCTATTCAAGAAATGACGCCATCATGACCTTGTTTCTTCACTTGATATTGTTTGGCAATTTCCTTCTTATCCGTCGGGTGTAGTTTCTGTATATTTGGATTGTTATGTCGTCAGCTTAAAACTTTTTGAAATACATTTTTTCTTTTGAAATAGCTCAATTTATACGGTACCGAAAGGAAACATTACGCTGACGACTATATGGATTTACACAGATTGTTGTATTGGCGTTTATGGTCCAAACTATCTATAGCAAATGTCAAGGTGACGGAACAGGCGAAAACAAAAACATAAACATATGAACAGGCAATGCCTTGTGGGACAATAGTCTGTTAGTTTTTATTATATTTATGACTGCATTTATGAACTCATCTGGCAGCCTATCTATTGACATAAACCACCTCTGGTAACTAGGTGTCCTATAACCAAAATGGTGGTTAACTTCATAAGAAGCAATGACCTCTATACCATTTGCAAACTATTTGGAAGAAAAAAAAATGTCTCAACATTAAATGTTTTATCTTACATCTTTTATTTGCAAAGGCACAGACTGATAAAAATGAAATACATTAATGAAAAACACATTTAGATTAAGCTGTAGCTGTCCTTAATTGCCATAGAATCGAGATTTTTTTTTAAACTAGAATGCAATGCCTTTTAAGCTTATTTAAACAAATTTGACAATTGCAAGTATCCTTGATGATATTTGCAAAATATATGTACCTCGGTAGTGTCTGACATTGTACTCTTGAGATATAAACTAACTGTTGTTAAGCCATTCCAGAGGCATTCTTCAAGGTTGGAAGATATTATAAATATTACTTACACATAAATATACAGAATGGCGTCTGGTATATGAGTATTTAAGGTTCCAAGCAAGTGAAATTGTGTAAAGTGGCTGCTAGTAGTATCTGACCTATCGGGCGCGATCGAGGGGGCGTTGAACCCATATTACATGTAGCCATACCTGATCATCAGGGAATAGCGGGTAATCTTAATCATGTTAATGCACCTTTTCTTCTTTTAGTTGTCTTTTTATGGACAGTCTTCAGAAAGCATTTTATACTATTGCAGCCATAGTAGACCATCTAAAATGTGAAAAGGTAATGTTTGATCATGTGACTTTTTCATATGTTGCATTTTAAAAATATAAGATCAAAATTATTTGAAGCTGCAGTAAAAATGGATAAATGGTCACCTTTTCGTAACTGTGTACGGTTGGTTTCCGTATTATTGGAAATTCATAGCTTTAGACATATGACCGCATGTCCTTATTATCGGCAAAATGGTTTTGATGAATGGCCTTAAAGCGTTATCGTGCTAATCTATTTCTAATTATAAGCGAAAAAATGCCATTGAAGTCCCCGGAACATGGTTATTAATCCTGGTAAATCTGCTTTAAAAGCAGCGCGTCTGTTTACACAGGAAAAGGGCAAACAAAAGAGGACATCTTTGACGCATTCCGCGTCATGGCAACCGTAACACTAAAGACTTCCGTTCTAGTTCCACCGTCCGTGTCTGTGAGACGTCTATTAGAGGTATCCGACCATCAAACCCTTTAGATTGGTGGTAACACGGGACACGTGTGACTAACAAAACAAAAAGGATGGAAACATTTACTAAACGTCCCGTAGCCAATAGAATGACGAAGAAATTTTCCAGCTGTTCCGATCCGAAACGTCACGTCTATAACCCTCAGCTGGGAGGGTTTAAAACGTGATGTGTTTAAATCTGTAAACATATAAATGGCCCGTAGCTATGGAAATGTCAGTGATAGACTGATGGCCGGAAGTGGATTAGCGTTATCTTTATGGGATAGGTCAATCACCTCTAATACTGCGTGTTAGGTACATGATGAACAATGACCGCCCGGGCAGGTTTAGGACTGTAAACTTATAATGATCACTACATCTAGATCCTGCTCATACTACACTGTAAATGATAATGAACATATTGATCACGACTGCCGATGATGATTTCGTGACAAGATGACAATGCCTGGCTGATATATATAATGATGCGAAGAATACTGAAAACAATACATGTAGTGTGGAAATTAAGCTGTTTGTTGACGAATTTACATTGTATATGTTCGTTAAACGTAGTAAAATAGATTAGTGTGAAAAATAAATGCAACATATTCTAGCATATAGCCTATGGGAAAAGTAACAAAGAAGTTCATATCCATTTTCAAAGACCAATAGCTAGCAATAACCTTAATATTCATTTTTGATATTTTCCCAGGCAAACATCCGCTAGATACTAGCACATGGTCGCGATCATGTGCGAAATTCATAAACATACCACATCTGAAATTAAAACTGAGTATACAAACTCATCTTATTAAGTACTTAAGGTACCAAAATTATTCTCTCAAAGAAAATAAAATTGAAAATGTACGTTGATGATGCAGCGAACAGAAATTCCACCGGAAATATTTATACAGCGCCACCCGGTGGTGTACATAGAACCACCTGGCTCTGAAATCCAGCTGGTCTCCTTGTCCTGTTTGCTGTAGAGCTGTTCTTTAATTACATGAAAATCGATTTAATAATTGCTCACATACAGTAAACAGTAAATATTTATGTCTTGCAAATAATTCGATTAGGTTCATGATGGTTTTATATTAGCAATAGCACACTCTCTCGAGATCGTTAAGCCAGAAGGCGGTCAGGCGCCGGAACTGTGCGCCGGGCTTGCAAGTTCTCTAGAGGTATGTTCAATATACGATAGATGGCTGTTAAATGGACTTGTTATATGGAAGTGATATTAACGTGTTTCATCAATTGTACACATCAAAAAGGTAAGGGGCAGTAATTTAAAATGTTTAGAGCTGTAATTTATCTTGGTTCGTAAACACTACACAATCAAATGGGAGTGAGTTGAAATGTACATGTCATTGTCACAGGTGAAACACTTCCAGTGTAAAAAGGTAATAGTTATGTATGCAATGTATTTTATAATTCATCAATATGAAGGAATTGTATTGTACATGCAAAAGCAATGCGTCTCACTGTCCATATAAGATCTGCAATTAACAATTTACAAAAAAAAAAATATTGTAATTAAAAAAAGTATTTTCACAAACATACGTGATGGAATGTCAGTGGGAAAGGGTCAAAATTGTAACTCAAAATATGAAGGAATCCCTATAC
This sequence comes from Argopecten irradians, assembly GCF_041381155.1. Classification (NCBI taxonomy): domain Eukaryota; kingdom Metazoa; phylum Mollusca; class Bivalvia; order Pectinida; family Pectinidae; genus Argopecten; species Argopecten irradians. The sequence continues at coordinate 44,131,551 of NC_091140.1, read as the reverse complement.
AATTTAAGGTGATGCCCCCAGGGAGCAAGGAGGATTGTGTACAAGTTTTGCAACTTATTTGAAGCCTCAAAAATGATAGAGTGCACAATACCGTACAATATTAAACAAAATGAAATGTGTAAAGACTGTAATGATTGCTCAATTGTACATGTACACTACGGTAAGGAAAATGTTGTCATTATTCATGTAAAACTAAACGATATAGACTACAGTGTATTTGTTTGTAATTGACGTTAGAGTAAAGTTCTGGTTTTTATCGAATTTAAAGCGACTAATGCATTATATTTCATCGCTGAAATTGAACAGAAGCCAAGAGTTATGCAACTGATCATATATGCTATATAATGTATTAGTTGTTTTAAATGTAGCTTATAAAGCAGATGAAATGCCTTATAATTTACAATACATTGTTTGACTGATTTCATGTCTCTGTGTCACAGATACATTTGTATGTCAAACAAAACAGTGGTATTACATGTATATATAAATATTATTCCTTGCATACACATTATACCTAACAGCTGTTTTACATATTGATTTATCAACTTAACACTGGAATGTTGCAGTTATGGATCATTATCCGACAGGAAAGTACAAACAGTGTAACTAAAGATTATCTTTACAAAGCCAATTACTACTCGCGAGGGAGTGAATGATCAATCCTTTCATCTAATTGTCTTTTGACCGAAATAGAATCTATTTCAATAGCTTAAAGCTTATACACGATTATTCGATACATATTAGTCATTGCTCATATTCCTTTGTTAATTGCTATAATTTATATTTGATTTGATTTTTTCCCCTTTTCATTAAAGCTGACAATGCAAGTTAAAAACATGCAGTTGAAATTAAAAAAAAAATATTAACGAAATTCCTTGATAGTTGTCGCTCGTTCGGGTCAGGTACATAGTCACGTGTATATGGTCAGTTGAGTGCGTCGGGTACGATGATATACGTGGAGATATGTGGACGGATTATTTTTGGATTTCTATTCACTTGCGTTGGAATTTTATTTTGAGAAACATCTAAATGACAACTTAGAGGAGTTGACATGTTTTCTTGCTAAAAAAAGTCCCATATAGTTTTACAGGTGAGGGTTTTTGTTTACCTATTTGTAGGTGATATAACCTGTGGACTGCTAGGTGTATAGGTATATGACTGAGCGCACGTGTGTGGATTCACGCGCTTTATATAGGGGTCGGTGAGTCGTCGGAATGTAAAACAAAAATGGCTGTCCTCAACCGGGGAATGTCTCATAAACGATTCTTGGAAAAACGAGTATACTTATTTTAAAAAAAATCATGTTAATAATTTTAACTTGCATTGTCAGCTTTAAGAATCTTTTTCAATTAATTAATATTTTCGATAAATAATTTGTTCGTTAAACTTGTTCATAACGAGAAGATGAAATTGAATAAGAAAGTAGAAAGAAGAGTGAATGCATAAGAAGAAAATAGAAATGAAAATGCAAGGAAATAAGAGAAAACGTATGGAATAAAGGGAAGTAAAAACAGCACATGTACTAGATTTTAGAATGCTAAAGCATGATAGTGAGATAGAATTGAGAAAATTGAAGGGAAAACATTGTTACAGGGCAGGAAATAGACTGGTCATCAGACCCTAAGTCGTTGATAAGGCTTTCTCAGCCGAGTACTAGATTATCTCCCCTAGTTTGAAACTAGAATCAAACATACAGTAGATACAATAATAATCAAGCCAATTTTAGTGGGTTTTTTTTTTTTTTTTTTTTTCTCAATATTTTTGAGACCGGTGGCTAGTCTAGGCAGAAAAGTAATAACGAGGTATAGAGGAAAACTGAAAATGTAATGATATATCGAAATGTCATAAATGGCAGGTGCGGAAGAGAACAAACTAATTCACGATTTAAAAAAAACAATTGTGGGAGAAAAGCGTGTACCGGTAAATAAACCAGTTTCACACCAGATATATATAGTTTGGTCTAAGTATCCAATTTCGGTGTTATGTCGACAGTGTTGGATCGAATTCGTATGAATATGATTATGCTCACACTTGTCAGATTATTCGATAGGGCTACAGACATTTTTGACAAGTAATCGTATCGTAAATACAATGTTCATAGACCAGCGTCGGTCATATGTACTTCATCGAATCATATGACTCACAAACATTGATGATGCTGTATCATTTACAAATACATTTTTAGTAAATATAAAATGATGGCAATACCGAAAGTACACTGTAAATTGAGAAACAATTGATGATAAAAATGCTAAGCTCCATTGTGTAAAGGATGATATGAATTTGTTTAAATATACCATATTTTGGTCTTGAATTTAGTTTTTTTTTTTCAATAAATAAAATGTGAATATTTTGTCGACCATTGACTTGAACAGGAAAAAGTTACGAGTGTCTGATCCGTCTATAACTTTTATATCCAGTTTGGTTCCAAATCTTACTTTAACCAGGTATCTTTCTAGTCACTTAATTTCACAATTTCAATATTGTGGAAATAACATTTCATGAAAATAGTACATCCCCTGATCTGCTTCAGTTTTACTATCATATATTTTAGGGGTGGATACAACGACAGTGAAAGTAACCCCTAGAGCATCGATAATGACAATCCTTAGGAAAACACGTTATCTGCATTTAAACTAGAAATAATATTATGTATGTAAGACATACCACGGGACGGAATGAACATATGTCGGAATGAACATATGTGGCACAATATGTTTCCCATTGCCATCAAACCCTTCCCATTGCATGGTAAAGGCTAGACTGGCCACCAAACCCTTCACATTGCATGGTAAAGGCTAGACTGGCCACCAAACCCTTCACATTGCATGGTAAAGGCTAGACTGGCCACCAAACCCTAACTTATTAATATAACTTTCTTTACCTGATTATCACCTATTAGGTTGAAACCTAGGTCGTTTTCGATAATACGGATTGACTGGTTGAACTTAGATGTCCGTTTATGAAGAAAAGACTAATCTGGTGATTCTGGTATTGATTTCAGACGAGCCTTGATACTTAAAATACCGACTGTAACATACGGTCGAACCGGTTATTCAGATTTAAACGAAAACGGCCCTGGGATCAGATATGTAAAGGAGACAAACATAATCAAGCCAAATTTTAGTGATGTTTTCGATATTCTAAAGACTGGGGGTCATTCTAGGTTAGGGCATACAAGTTATTAAGGGGAACGTTTTCCCTCACCTGATGCCGAAATGTACTTGATGATCTCTCAGTCCAATGGATTTACGGGAATGCAGACCGCTGTGCGAGCCACAGTAAATTCTGTACTAGAGGACCAGCCATTATTAACGGCATAAACTAACTCCAGAATTAATACTTATCTGGGGCAATTACGATCATGAGTTAATAAAGTGTACTTGTTTCAACCACATATATATAAGTTTTAAAGCTTATGGTTGGTAGTCTGAATAAAGAACGACAACTCCAGGTTTTTGTATTAATCGACAAGTAGTTCTCCCATTGGATAATCAAATATATGACCCGTGCGTGCTGACGCCGTCAACGCTCAAGGTCGTAAACATGCAGTAGCATCCAACACAACTAATTGCATGTTCAAGGAAAAATTAAAGCTGACAATTTAAAATTAAAAAGATATTGTGAAATTATAATGTTCGTTTGAATTATTTGTGATGTGTGTTGCCCCTGTGGTACATTATCGTCCAAGGACCTGACAGATATTATAGCCTGAATACGAGTCCGGGAAAGGGAACTAGAAATATTTTTATATATTATTATATTATTACAAATATTCTTCACACGAGTGTTCGTTAAAAAGGAAATTAGTTTTGATAGAAAATGTATACCTCCGTGTAATATGAACCATACTCTGGTTTCCTTATAAATCACAATGAATACATAACAATCTTTCTTAGCGACATAGGAAGTCAGGTTTGGATTGGAAGAAGTCATCAGCTGGAATTCATGTATTGCCGAATATAGAACAATAAATCAATCAATCGTGTTTAATTCATAATTACATAATTTACAATGTCCCCAATGAAACAACAGTTGATTTTCTTGCTAGCGTCTTGTATTTGGTTGAAAAAAATGTCATTTATGGTATTTTGAGTTCTTGTTAAATAAAACATGTCCTTTGTTTATAAAAAATGAATGTTACATATAAAAGTAACTTTTATTTGATACAATAAGTATTGGCCTCATATATAATTATCATCTGGAAACACGCATTACTTGTAACGCCATCACTGTGTGGACAAATCGCTCTCGTTTTCTCTTTGATCACGTTCTTCCTAAAAACAAATAAAAAGAGAAAAATTGCAATACGAACCTTTGGAATACGTTTTAGGTGTAACTGGATATATTCAATAATAAATATTCTATTTATACTTTCAGCCTCATGACGCAATGAAAAGAGATGGTTTTCATACTGGAGCAACCGGAAGCTATCAAAATGCATCCAACTTGGGGATGTACCACGTGAATGTAACCTCAACGACAAGTAACAACGACACTTCAGCGCCCCCTACCGGAGAAATAAACAACTCCTCTGCGCATGTGCCTTTTGGTTCGGAGGAGTGGTACAAGCAACAGCAGAAACAGTTTTACGACTCGTACGATCCGAGTGTAGGATATAATACCGCGGCAGTGCTTGGTGGCATGTTGGTGCTACTTGTAGTTTATGTGTTCTACCGGACTAAAGTTAGAAAACACCTGATAGGGCTGATCAGGTATATAAAAGGTCAGTACAAACTCAAACACCAAGCCGACTACGGTGCGCCGGAATCCGCCGAACAAATGACATACTCGTTCGGAAACGGACCCCAGGCTTCCGAAGGACATGACAATCACCCTGATGGCGATAATCCCGCTCTTAGTGAGGTTAAGTCGGCTATTCCGGTTCAGTTTCTCAGTTTTGATAGCGGAACTTTATCGGAACATGCCAACACAATCGGTGCTTGTAATCGAGAGGAAATATTGAAGAGAGTTCGGCCTACTATATCAATTGACCGACAACAATCGGAAGATGAACCTAAACAACTCCCGGTTGTTGTCATGGACATGGAAATAGCCACAGCGGACTGGGTACAGAAACAACATCAACTACAACACCAGTTCCTAAGTCCAGGTGGAATTATATTAAAAGTGAAATCGGACACAATATGTCCCCCAAACAACGACAGTTACCCGTCCGCCCAACCTGTTCACCAACATGTCACGTGTTGCTCTAACCGTCATTGTGTCAATGCTAGGAGACGACAGTACAGCTGTGGTGCGCGTTCACATTATTCTCTGGATCTTAATAAAAGCATGCCGTTTTTAGAAGTTAGTGATGCAATGATGAGAGGTATGGAGCCTTGTCTCCAAGGTAACCGTAGAAAGGTACAGCTCAAAGCTACAAAATTTCCAAGTGTTTCATCAGAACCTAAAACTCCGCTATTGATAAAATGTACAAAATTTTCAAGTCTGTCGTCCGAGCCAGTGCGCGGTAGGCCGTCAGAACTTTCATCACAACCAAGTCAGGATAGCGGGCCGCGTACACCAACTTGTCGCACCCCTCAACCGAGGACGCCAATTCCGCGCTCACCACAACCGCAGCAGCGTCATCATACATTAGTGAAACAAAATACATTGTCACTTCCGGTACAGCAGCACATGTTATCAGTACCAATGCAAATGCCTAATCCGCCATCACCTCTTCTTTTACGACCTCCTCCTCTCCAACAGCGGCCTCAACCGTCACCTTGTCATAAAGCATCCTCATCCTCATCCCAAACATCTCAAAAACATCCTACTCCCCAACACATCACGCCTATAATAAAAATACAGAACTACGACAAATCACAACGAAGGATGAACTCAGTGTCGCGGAAGGAAAGTGTGGATCAGGACTCGGTTAGCAGTAGTTCATCGGAGGAGCCCCAGATCTACCGAATACCAGCCGAGCAATGGCAATCCCCCAAACCTCCTCGCAGGGGCATACTTGTGCGCGAGAACGCCGTCACGAGTCTCAGTGCCTGTCCTGTTTGTGATAAACTACAAGCTTCCCGGTCTCCGCGGAAACAAGTCAGTCTTGACACGGGTTTCCATCAACTCCGTCTCCCCTCCCCAACCCCAGGGTCTAACTCCCATAGTGTCCAAAATATGGAAACACCTTTATAACAGTTTGCAAATCCGTAGTTGTTACGTGTTCCCAATAGTTGCCATGGTTTCACATTTTCTGTATATGTCAGTCTTAATGGTCACATGGTTCTCATGGTTTTAAGAAGTGTTCAATGTCCACGAAGCTGTCTTAGTTTGAAGTGTTCCCCATGGCTGTCATGGTTGT